>NW_005187418.1:5231739-5277263 GCF_000239375.1 Pundamilia nyererei
GGTGTCTGTAGGTTACGAGACTGTATCCAGCGGCCTCGGTTCAGTTGGACCCGTTTGATACTTGCTCACATGATAAGTATAAAGACCCAGTCATATTGCTGTTCAAACTGATTCTCAGCGATCGGACAGAGGTCGGGGTAAATTAAGCTCCCCACTGTAATGAGCGCAAAATTATCACAACATGTTACATATTGGTGTCAGGCTTTAAGGAGCTATTCACTTTCTTCCAGAAAGTTGTAATATGTAGTCAGAGCCACAGCTGGTTAACCTACCTTATCAGTAAGGCTGGAAATACACACAGGCTTGATGGTTTTTTTTTTTTTTTAATATGTATTTCGTTTCAAAGGTGCATATTTAACATGCCCAAAGTTTAAAATAAAGAGGTCAGCATATTTACAAGTAAAGCTCAGGCTTCAGCCACTCTAAAGCACTGAATATTTTGCACCCACCTTCTGTTAAAACCTTGTGTTTGCAAAGAGCAGAAACTCAAGACAAAGGTCGGATAGCTGTGAATTCTTTAAAGCTGTTGTAGTAGTCATGAAATAAGAAATACTATAGCTGAAAATGGGCACAATAAGATTTAACAACCCCCTCTATTATTTGTTCAATCCATGCACAAAAACAAGTGTGACAAGACAAAGTTTTCATGGCACTCTGTGCAATAGTTTGTTTTTGTTGTTGTTGTTGTTTTTTTTTTTATTAAAGCAAAGTAAATGAAATATGGCTTTAACCTTATGTTTTGTTTCATTTGGATGGACTTTTTTAAAACCGTTTCCACTTTCTGTGCTAAGTTAGGCAATCTGGTGAAACTGCTGCATGTTTACTGTGTACCTGATACAGCTGTGGTGTCAGTCATCTCATCTCAGCCTTTGCAAGAAAGCCAATAAGTGCATTTTCCAAAATCTCCAGATATCTTTTTAAATTGATCATTTGCTGCTTCAGTAACAGGTTTTGTTTCTTGGTATCAGTTAGAATCCAATCATACATTATTTTTTCAGTCAACAGAACATCTGGTACATGGATAATATCAAATGTAGATTATATTTTTTTGGCTTGTGGTACATTGTCTCCTGTTTTAATGTTGTATTTATTCCTTAGATTTTCACGTCTGTACTAGAATACTGGAAATAGAGGTTTTTACTTGAGTTGAGTAAAACAGGATGATCTAGTTTTAAGAATTGTCTTCTGTTGTTCTTTTTGTTATCTCATAAATGGAGCAGGAGCTATCAGCTGCAATATTAAAGTTCATCTGGGAAACCTAGAGTGTTGCCACCCTACCTGTTTAAACAGCCTTGTTGTCTGAACCCACCCCCTCACTGCTATGGCAGTTGCATTTGATGATGGGTAAGCAGGTTCATGCCTCTTCACCCTGTTCCTTGAAATCCAGAAAAGCAGTTTTTGCAAATTGGCAGAGTGCACTGTCTGCAGCAACATTTAGAAAAGCTGTACTAGCCAAAGTCAAACCCACATAAATACTCAAACCTCTCAAAAGAATCTCGTTTTATAAGCAGATGAATAACTGCTTTTCAGTGCGTTTCACCTGTTGTTGTAATAAACTCATCAGATTCAATTCTAATCCAAACTGACACAACGGGGAAAAATTACGCCTAATAATAAGGTTGTATACAAGAACAGATGTCCATATGTCTGTGCTGTTTTGACTTGGATTTTTATAGAAGGTGAAAGGCATTACGGGAGTATAGAAATACACTCAGCAGAGTCAGCCAAGTGCTAATACCTTAACAGTGCACACGCACACACATCCACAAGCGGTGTGTGGAAGAGAGAACAGCTTTAGTGAGGATTTGCTCTGTATTAACCCTGACAGGGAACACAGAGTCAGCTGGAACACAAGGAAGCCAGAGTAGATAGACCTGTAGGAAAATAGAGGGGAAAAAGCAACAGTGCAGGGAGGTATGAAATACACTGTCGTCAAAAGGACGTATAAGTTGAAATAGGGAGTCCTCCAAGCAGCAGCTAATGACTCGAAAATACGGCACTAAAAGAAAAAAGACGACAGCTTTTAAAAAGTGCTGTGCATTTTGAAACATGTCGATCTAAGATAGGTACGACTGGTCCAGAGACGGCAGCACGGAGCACAATGGGGCACCCCAATGTGCCCCTCTCACACAAACACATGCATTCCCAGAGGGACAAAAACAGATCCAGTCGACTGCAACCTTACACACCAAATGGTGAGTAGAAGAGTGGCATGACTGAATATGTTACACTGTAAAGAAAATTGTTAGAAGTCACAGATCGTAGATATTGGCTTTTGATGTTGTTGTGATTGCAACACTAACAATAGGGAATAGCACCTGCATGGTGGTGGTTGTTGTTTTTGTGCTTCACATAAAACTGTCTGCACTTAGGTAAACAAGATGTTAGCTGTCTTGTTTGAAATTATTTTTTTTGTATTTATAACTAAGATAAGATTCAAACCAACAAGCTCTCCTGTAGTTTCTATGAATTTGTAAAGGGCCATTCCAATTTTCATAAAACAATTTTTAACTGGCAATGCTATGTTCAGCCTGTTCTTCAACATGTGTTTTCATCAGTCCAACCAGTCTTTGTTGTTAATTCCTGTGCAATGTGACAGTTGCACAACCCTCAAGTCTGAGCTTCATAGTGCACAACCATGAACAACAATGGCATCGATTTTTTTTCCATTTACATCACTGCTGTGTGGTAATACAGTTTATATGCATGATAACTTCACTCCATTACGTCTTCACTTAAATGGATTTCACAGTGAGAACAAAGCTGAAATGTGTCTGATCACAGTTATGTTACAAGAGCAACACTCTAACCGAAGCTTTATACTTGGTGAATGATCATCTTTTCTGTACAAACAATGTTTTTTGTATCCAAACATGAACTGATGGCCACAGCAGAAGAGAGTGTAAATCAGATTTGATTAGTTAGCAGTGAGGTGTGCCAAGCTTCTACTGCAGCACTGTTTCGTTAACTCTGTTTTTTCTGCTTTGCACAAGTATATGTAGGCTATATACCGATACTAGTGTATATATATACACACAACAAAACCTTTAATGCAAGTTCAGCAGGTCGTGCAGTTGGATATTAGTATTCTACAAATTTGACTGTTGTCTAGTAAATTCAACTAACTTCAAATCCAAATTGTTTGGCTATAACCGGTAAGGATGGCAGACCTCTTCTTATGAAAGATTTATATTATATTATTGAGTATCTTCTTATGATTAGTAAGCTTTGATGCTGATCCTCAGTAGTTGTCCAGACATCCTTTTACATACAGTTTTACAAAAACACAGTAACACTTTTGACATTGTATATATGAGAGCTTACAAAACTGACCCTAATTCTCTGAATTTTATATATAATACATCCTACTTATTAATACTTGGCTTACCTTTTTTTTAAAACATCATTTTTAATGTCTTTTTTGTATCTAGGGAAAATGTTTTATGCTTTTTAACTTTGCACTGTCTTTGTTGGTCTAACTAGAATCCTGTACATCTGGTACAAACCTGACCCTAACCTTCTCCAATCACAGTCCCACAACTTTCCATCTAGCTCTAACTTTTAAATTGTCCATCTTTGTAGTTTAGCATCCAAAATCTCACCTACGTGTATTGCTTGCTATCAAATATCACCATGCAGACACTGCTTGTTCAGAGTTAATCGTTGTGTTTGATTTATTTAAGTCTGGGATATCAAACTTAGGGCCCATCAAATGGTCCAGTCTGGCCTATTGGATAACTCTGTAAAAATATAGAAATTTTAAAGAAGAAGAGCATAAACTGTATTTTCATTTATTTTACTTTTTATTTTACATTTATTTTGTCTTCTAACTGACAAAGACCGTAAGTAAGAGTAAGTAACAGATGAACCATTACTTTAGAAAAATAAAAGCTTTTTTATTATTACTACTCGCCCAGTGAGTCTTGTTGATGGATTTAAAAAACATTTAATACAGCAGCATTTCTTTATAACGCAGAAAAGCTGAGACATATTGTTAAATTGTACTTTTTTTTGTCTATAGACTTCTAAGTAAAGAAAGACAGAACCAATTGGAGGAATTCTTTAGGTCATTACTGTAGGCAGTGGTTTCACTGGTCTGCCCCTTGATGTAAAATGAGTTTGACGCTCCTGCTTTAAGCTAATCCTTGGCTTTCTCTTTCTGTGTAACAGCATTAACAAACAGAATGCTAATAAACAGTAAACAGTATAACTGCTAAACATGTGACTCAAAGCAGCACCGGGCACAAGTTTAGCTTCAAAGAGCTTTTCTCATAGGATGACATGGTTCAACATGTACTTAAAAAAATGCTGATCAGTTGAATGTAAACAAGAAAGAAGCTGACATCTAGATTTTGTGTGTGGAGGTTTTACACGAGGAGCACCTTTTTCATGTTCTTATATTTACTGTTCAAAGTGCAGTAAAACATTATTTCTCTTGTGTCGTGCTTTGTTTCATGCCCTGCCCAGCTCTTTGTAACATTCATATTTCTCATGCCATCCTTTTATAATTCTTAATATTTCCATTTTCCTGATTGCCCCTGCAGACAACTTAAACAATGCCTTAGGCGCTATCAGAGTCCTCGGTGTGGAGCTCATTGAAGATGAGCTTAAACCCCATTTGAACACAGTGATGGCCAGCATTAAGGAGAAGAGTAAGTTCCTTTAGGTATAACACTATGCAAAGCAATATAAAATATTTGATGGCTTTTGTTTGTTTTTTGTGTGTGATGTAAATCTAATGAGGGGTTAATGTCACAGGTGCATGCAATGTATACGAACATGTAGGAATATTTAACAGCACCTATATCATAGGCCGCAAAACCACACTGATAAGAAATGGCCCCATGAAGAGAGATGTGCAAGGCAGTTGTAAGCACTAAGAAGAGGTTAAGCTATATTTGTGTCTCCCAGCAAGTCAACAGCAGGATAAGAAGGCGGCAGAGGGAATTAAGCGTCAGAGAGGTCACGCAAAAAAACAGATTACAAGATTCAGTTCAGGTAACTTGACATATAGTCTATGCAGTCTCTTAAGAGACAAACTCTTCTAAGGCTATATAAAGGGAATCCAACAAGTATTGGTAGTGTCAAAAATATTAATTATTTTTAAATATGCAATTCCACTTGTGTCCAGAGAAAGGTGCTGCTGAGCAGGTGGTGATCAGTGGGATCTTGCCAATCCTTGCTCTGAGCCTGAGAAGCAGAGGGCCTCTGAGTGTGCTGACTGCAAAACTAGTGGCTGAACTTGCCAGGGAATGTAAGTAATCAATGCTTATATTGTTCTTTATCTATGTACAGTTTATTATTTAATACAAATAAAGTATAATGTTAATCTATAGGTTTGCTGGTGAACCCGAAAGCTTTCTCTCTCTGTTGCTTCAAGTGTTATTAGTCTAGTACAAAGTCTTCTTTCTTTACTGTATATTATTTATCAATACACTTTATCAAGGTTTCTTCTTCTTCCCATCAGCTGTGATTCGTAAAGGTTTTGGTGACACGGGCTTGGTTGCAGCTTTGTTGTCGGTCCTGACCAGTTCAGACCAAGAATTGCTTTTCCACGCAGCGAGGGCCGTCTCACGCATGTCTTATGATAGCGGTAAGTTAACACAGTCTGAAGCTTCTATCAAATTCAACACTGCATTTTACATTTGCTTTATGCTATATATCAAATGTCCTGGATTTATTTATTTTTTAGTTAAACAGTACTGAAATAGAAAATACAATCTTATTCATTGTCTTTATGGAAAATAGAAAGCAGCCAACAGGGTTTCTGCTAAATGTTTGACTTACAAAAAAATCTGTCAATGTGAGGAAATTTGTTTAAAACAAGTCCCATGTAAAAGTAAATAAATAAAGTTGGCTCAATAAATTGATTTAATATTCAGTGCTCACTTTCCCCTTCAGCTAAGCTGCAGCAACTATTACTACGCCAAGGTGCGGTGCCTCGTCTTGTTGCCATCCTGCTCCAGTTTCCTGATAAGGAGGCCCTGGGGGATGTGTGCCTTCAGGCCCTCTGTAACATCAGTGGAATGGGATTAGCAGAGGAGGCCGGAAGGGTGTGGAAGAGAGGAGCGTCTGTGAGGCCGGGGGAGTCTGTGTTTCACGGCGTTTCTCCTCACACCTGTGGTTTTGACTCTTCTGTGACTCTGGTGCGTGTGTCTCAGTGGGGGCCGGGTCAGTACGCAGTCAGCATCGAGGTTTTCCAGCGCTGCTCGTCCTCTTTCTGGAACCTTCATGGGAACAAACGGACTGCTCACTGGTCCCCCTTTTCCAGCTTTGGAAGCTGCTCAAATTTGTACAAGCTGCTCAAGTTCTCTACAAGGAATATTCCACGGACAAAAAGTCTGAAAACCCGTGTGTTCCACACTTTCCTCTGAAATCTGGAAATACACAAATGTCTCTGGGCTCTTCCCGTTTACTTTAATCAGAATTTTTTGATTTCTTCTTCTTGTTTGCATCTACTTTGTAAGGTTCAATCAAGGAACTATTTATTTATGTGTATTTTCAGAAATGCTAACTTTTGCAACTACATGCATCACGACACGGATTAGGCAATTCTGCTGTTTTAGTGTCACACTGTGCTGTTTAAATTTGGGCAATAAGTGAATCAAGGATTAGAATAAATAAATCACGTTACATCTAAAACATTTTCTATAGTGATGCTCTTCATGTTGAATCATTTCACAAGTGCTTGAAATAATTGTGAATTCCTATTCAAAGGCAGCAATACTGAGAATGTTGTTTTCCTATGTGTTATCGCTAATTCAACTTTGTGCTAAATCTTTGAACGTTTGGATATCTTTGGGAAGCTTTAAATAATAAAATAATTTCAAATCATGTGTGTAGGTGTCTGTACTGAAGTCAAACTTCACAATTACTTTTGTTAAAGTAATTTTCAAGCATGAATAACGAACGTTCAGAAACATTGTTAGCAAATTTTTAAGATTGTGCAAATTGAGATAATAACAGACCATTTGTCATTTAAATATATAAACTGGGTTTCTTTCTCTTTTTTTCTTACAAATGTACACTCACTGGCCCCTTTATTATTTATAGCTTGCTATTACTGGGTTGGACCTCTTGTTGCCTTCACAAATGCTTTAATTCTTCATGGCACAGATTCAACAAGGTGCTGGGTCCGTATCAACACGATCATGCGCTTCCTGCAGATTTGTCAGCTTCACATCCATTGTGTACAACAATACTCAGTTGGTTCCAAATACATGCAGAGAAAATATTTACCACACCATTATAACATCTGAACTGCCAAAGCAGGGTAAGATGGATCCGTGCTTTTATGTTACTGACACATTCTGACCTTACGATTAAATGTCGTAGCACAAATTGAGTCCTCATTCCTACTCTTTAATTTTGGTGAGTTTATAGTCTCAGTTTCATGTTAGCTGTGACACCTGATTTGGTCTTCTGCTGCTCAAGCCCATCTGCTTAAGAGCTGTGCTTTCAGTCATGCTCTTCTGCACAAATTGGTTGCAATGAGTGGTTATTTGAGTTAATATTGCCCTTCTATCAGCTTCTATAAGCTGGCCACAATCTCGCACTCTTCTGACCTCTTATCAGCAAGAGAATTGGTGCTCACTTGATGTTTCATCTTTTCAGACTATTCTCTGTAAACCCTAGCGCCAGAAAATCCCAGTAGACCTGCAGTTTCTGAAGTATGTGGGAGAGTGTGTCTTGTGCCAACAACCACACCATGTTCAAAGTCACTTAAATACACTTTCTTCCCCATTCGTGCGTCCTGGTCATGTTTCTTGTAAGTACGATGATATGTCCAACACCTGCATATTTATGCTTTCTTTTTTTCTCTCACCCACTCTGCCATGTGTTCATTGTTTCAACGTTATTCAGGATTTCCTGCACCATATCACCTACCCTGTATTTTCACCCTTTTAGCTTCAAACTACAGGGACACTATATCTGCTCCTGGACTATTAATATATTTTAAGCAGCTTTTAAAGTTCAGGGGAAATGTCTGGGAAAGCCACTACCACACTGAAACAGCCACGAGCAGCCTCTCAGAAACAGTGTGATTACTAGAGCTTAACACTAGATGGCAGACATGTGCTTTGGAGTTACCTGTATAGTATTCATATAGTCTAAATATAGAATAAATTTAAAGGCAGTTTATGACTTTGAACATAAGCCTTCACACATGGATTGAATTTAATAATGACAAGCCGCTTGACTGCACACCTCACCAGGTATGCAAAGATATTTACATAGATTCAATTAGTCTGCCTTGCTTTGCAGATATGAAAGCAGTTTGGGACAGTACCTAAGTTAAACTGAATGCTTATCCCTTGCCTGCACATTTGTTAACTAGAAATGCCAACACAAGGATAGACACAAGTGTAGTCAAGTGTATCTTGCTTCTCGATCTTTCTCCCATTTCTCTTCTTATAATTACCTCTCTTATTGGTTTCATCCCGCCTGAGGCGTTCTAACGCAGGGGCACGTCCTCTAATCAATCCTAACTTTATTACTCTGGGAACCACTTAAATATTTGATGTGAGATGAGATGAGCCTTGGAATTATTTACAGGTAGACAAGAGTTGCACATACCTGTTACTAACGACTGTCTTGATCGCCCTCTGGTGAAAAACGCTTAGCTGACGTCTTGTTTAGGGGAATGAAATGGATATTTACGTAAGAACACAGGATAACAGACAGGCTACCATTTATGAATTCTCATTACTTAGGATAATTACCTCATGATTGCCTGTCTAAATCTAAAGACACTTGGTCAAGTTATGTCTGATGAATCAGGGCCTCAAGGTTGAGAAGTTTTAACTAGGTTAAAAGGATTTCATTTAAAGCAGCAGACTACCTTCTTTACTTGGTGAAATCTGTCAGCGTGCTGTTTTTGTGGCTTTCAGCCAAAAGCATTCTGCACACTGCAACACAACAAATTGGTTAAAAAAATAAAATAAAATAATGGCAATCTTTTTGGCTAGAGGACACTTGTAAAAACTTTCAAACAGTAGAAGGTTTTGTAAACAACCCTCTGGCTTTTTTTAAAGCTCGCTGAGCAGGCTATATATTTTTTTAAAAATTAGATTAGATGTAAAGATTTGGGGTTAATTAGCAACCAGCATCAAAGTAAGGGCCCAACATAAGCTGTGGATTGCAAGTTAATTCATCTCTGTAAAAAGATCTCCTCAGAAAAATGCAGGGCCCAGTGAAACATCTGTGGTAATTCTAGCTGTTAGCTACAGTGAAAGGTTCATGGACAGCCCTGCTTAGTTAGCATACAGTATGTCTTTAGTGGTTAGTTACTCTGTTTCCATATGCTTTATTAGCTAGTTTAGAAAGATGGCCTCAGAAAGAAACACATTTCCTTTTTTGTGGTCTTTTTGACCAACTGTAACAAGCTATAGCTGGGAACACTGGCAGTTGTCAGAGAGAGCCCTGGTCCTTTGAATTCTTTGGATTATACCTGAACGAAGAAAGAAACAGATACCAGCAGGAGCCTGCTCATTTTTCTTGTTGCTTTTTGAGTGTGTTTAAAGTTCGCCTTAAATGCGTAGCTGGTGCTTTGCAGTCAGTGTCTAGCAGACAAACCTGTGTGCTTACAAAAAACTGGCAGGCAGTTGAGGTGGTTTAGGTATGGCTAGGATGCCTCCTGGGACACCTCCTAACTGAGGTGTTTTGAGCATGTTCTACTGGGAGGAGGCCATGGGGCAGACCCAGGACACACTGGAGAGATGATTATATGTCTCAGCTGGCTAGAAATGCCTTGTTGTCTCCTCGGGAGAGGACAAAGAGGTAGTCCGGGTAGAGGGAGGTTTGGGCTTCTCTGCTTAGACTGCTGTCCCTGCAGGTCACAGAGAGACCAGATCCATCTTCTGCCAGGCAAGTGGCAGAAGATAAAAAACATCTCTGAAAAGGTGTTTGTATTTGTGTAATTTTTTGCACTTTAGTCTTCCATATGCCACAGGATAACAACAGTAAAAACTGACTATCTGCCACACTATTGTCAAGATCTGTTTTCCTAGTTCTTGTTTTTGTTTTTGAACAAACATATGATGAGCTGCACACATGAAATGTTTAATCAATAGCTCCAATTCCTCTCTGTAATGGGAGATGCTAGAAGCGTGCATATATTATTTTTAATATAAAACTTATTAATAATGCATGATGAATTTTGCATTCTGTGCCCTCACACCCCGTTAACATGGCTGAAGACTGTTATATTGCTTGTCTTTGCAAATAAGTCATTTAAACTTTAATCCTGTTGTTTTCTGCAGAAAGAACTCCATGTAATTGCATTAGGATTTCATTGTGCCTCTAATTATGCCTTTTTTCATTTCCCTTTCGTGGCCCTTGTTATTGTTGGCCTATAGTACCCTTAAAGGATAGATACAGTGACACAGCTTGCTGACTGACTCCACACACATCATTCATTTGATACGGACAAACTACAAATAACTACAGAAAACTAACAAAACATCTGCATACATACACACATCAACACATATACACGATGCTTGGGTGTCAATCCGCCACTCAATGGGTCAAATCACTTTGATAGAGCTTTCCTCGGGGGATTGCTCCTTGTCTTTAAATATAACAGGTTTGATTGTCAAGCAGACAAGAAAACAAAATTCTCCCCCTCTCTGACAGCCTGCTGCCTTTTCAGTCAGGCAAAATCTCACTTATGGACCTTTGTGACAGGTCGATGACAACTCTCATCAGCATAGAGTCCAGATTAGCATTACCCAATCGATTCCTCTGACAAGTGCAAGAGAGTTTTTGGACAAATCCACCCGGCTGTATTGTGCACTTTACCGAACTCAGAGTTAGCAGAAAAGTTAGACAAGAAGTCTGAGAATAAGTTTAAACCTAAAGCTAGGGGAAAGTGACATCGACACAGATCGACTGGGAGAGGAAGATCAAAAAATGCAACAGGCACACAGTTCTTCTAGAACTTGTACAATATTGGGTAGAGTCACTATAACAACTACAACTCATTTCTTCAAGTGATGCTGTGTAGTTTTGACAGGACTGATTTTTAAACATACATGCAGTTTGAAAACATTATCACTTCAGTGTTAAGTGATTCAAAATTGTATCACCGCTTATTGTTGAATTATTCATAAGCTGACAATTAGAGTACTTCCTGTTATGAATAATCAAGATACTTTAAAAAGTCAGAACTGTAGAGACTCATTATGACAAGTGACAACACCTATGATTACTGACACGCAAGCAAGAACAACTAAGATCACTGCATCCAAACTGAGGCCAACTGCAGTTTGACCAGACAATATGAAAAATTACATTATAAAGCTGCTCGGTGAAGAAACTGGAAGATTGTTGCCAAATAAAAATGACTCTAAACACAGTCGCAGCAGCAAAAATGCACCATTGTGTCGGCACTCACAGACACAGTGCCAATGCTACTAACTTGACAGCAAAGATACTATTTGCACTATCTAGTTCTGAAAACTGAACAGCAAAATGCTTTACACTTGGCACTGGGGTTGACAGTGAAAATTACAATTTGTACAACAAGTTACAGAACTCAATGTTTATGGACAGTATCCAAAAAGGGGGAAAGAAAACTTGCTAATAAGTACAAAAAATGCACGACAAAACTTGCTAGAATGTGATGAATATTGACAGCTCATTGTTAAGTTAGATGAGACCAAAATAAATGTGCTCAGCTAAGATTCAGCATGTTTTGGCATGAACCTGGCCAGGGATACCGCAGTGAATGCATAGTGTTGTCAGTGAAGCACTGAGCTGAGTGTGATGATACGTGGCTGCATGAGTGGAAAAGGTATCGGAGAGATGAAAGAGATGAGATAAAATCACCCAAAATACTGGCTGACAAGATGACTCCCAGTCTCCAGGAGCCTCATGGAAAAATTCTAACATGATAATGATCCAAGCACCTGTGCCAAAAAAAAAAAATAAAAAATCACACAAGAGTTTCTGAAGAAAAAAAAAAGAGGATGGATGGTAGGGGGGACTGCCCTGGCAAGGACTGTTGCTGGACTTCAGAGAACTAAAGAACAACACAACTCCTTAAATATCCCTGCAGAAATATATGCACTTCTGGTATCCTCCCTGCTGAGGAATCTGTCCTCAAAAATAAAGAACATACTACGTTTTGAATCCTAAAATCGATAGGGGTTCTGACCTTTGTTAGATTGAGTCTCTAGTTTCAATGTTTATTTTTTTACATAAACAATTTTAAAAATACAGCCTCTGAATTATTTACAGAGGCTCCCAAGAAAATGAGCAAGAACAAGGCAGGATGGATCAATGTTTTCATATTGTTTACATCAAATACAGGCCCTAGCATTCAAATTTTGCAGCAAAAATTGAGATTCACCACACTGGGATTTCTTTTCCTGCCAATAATCTATCCAATTATGGTGAGTCTGTGAGTCAGTTTCCTGTTGTTAGCTGAAAAGAGTGGCACCTAGTGTGGTCTGCAAAGTTAGACATGTTGTAAAGTCAAAGATGCTCTTCTGCATGACATGGTTTTGAGGAATTACTGTTGCCTTCCTATTCCTGCCCATTCTAATGCTTGGTTTGAACTTCCCCTGGTCTATATACCTTAATGCACTGAGTTACTCTCATTGGCTGATTAGATATTTGCATTAATGCAAAGCTGAATAACTCACCAGCCGTATAATAAGTTGGCTGATGACTGCATAATGCACAGTGAAATGCTTACACTATGAGTTAGCTATTAGCTAAGAAAATTCCTGCTAGTATATGTAACTGATAACACAGCTCAAAGCTCGAGACATCTGGGAAAGTTTGAAGCTTTTCTTGCAAATTTTTCTAAGACGGCTTGTGAATGTTTTTGTGTTACCTGGAATTTTTATTAATGAAACCTTGATGGAAGTGAGACTTCCTGAATGAAAACTAATAGGTTTTGCTAAATAGACAATTTGAGAATCTGTGAGAAATTATTCTCCTTATTGAACTGTCAGTATAAAAGCTGCTATTTTGAGCTCTCAGTGGATTACTGTAATGCCACCACAAACACCAAAATGAATTGCTAGCAAGAAGCAGCGCTCCTCTGCACTGATTGCTGTATCGTTGTTAACCAAAAGTTGTCTCCCATTAACTAGTCTTAGCAATTTTCTGCTCCCAGCTTCAGTACCTGCACTGGAAACACGTCAGTGTCATTTCACTTATAACACAACAGCAACTACATGACAAAAGGTTTTAATTTTACAGCATTTTTTATTAAAATCTTTCCTTTTATTACAACACATGGAGTCACTCAGATGCCAAAATTTTAATCAAAAGATGACAAACTTGATACTAAAGGGGAAAATTAAACTGAACTTGACTTGTTGTGATAACAGTGAAAACAGCAAATTGAAATTTCATCCAGTCTCAGATGGCACACCTGTTGCTGCCATGTCACACTATAAAGCTCTACCGGGTTATGACAGGCAGATGTTAAACTGAACACCAAGCACCAAAGAGCCTACCGCGTCCCAGGCAGCTTATTTTTACCCGGGGATGTCAGAGTGCTGAATGGTCGGCTCAAACGCCGGCTCCTTCACTTCTATTTCTGTACTGACATCACAAGCGAACGCGGCACAGATGTAGCTCTCTCCTGCTGCTCTGAGCGACAGAATAAGGCTAGTACTGGAACAGGCAACAACAACCACGACCAAACACCGAGGCTGAGCTTGAGGCTTGTGTCTGCGCATGTAAATGTGTGTGTGTGTCGTAGTGGATTGGTGGGAGGGGAGGCCATCTGTCCTGGCCTATTATGTCCATAAGACACACTCAACCTCATACTGTGAAACATAAATTGTGTATAAAAAGGAACAAGAACAGACCAATTCTGTATTTGGTTTCATATGGGGGTTTTATTATTAATGGCTATTTTGAAAGAATATTGCATCTTGACATTACCAGCAGGGGAAAGTGGGAACATGAACAAGAGATGGAGGGAAGGGCAGAGGAGTGGCGCACAGAGATGACACGGCAGATGGTTGATTGGAGATTATCACTGTGGGAGGAAACACCAGGAAGTCAATTAGAGGAGGGGACAGCGACACTCAGACAGTTGGAGGACCAATCAAAATTAGTTATATTTGATCATGATATTTAGAGCTGAGCACTCAGAGTCCCAACCTTGAGAGCTGAGAGAGATTATAGGCCAAAATGACCAGTACGCCCCTTTGTGAATACAAAATATGACAAACTGAATCATGGAGGACTGTAAATGTGTTTCTCTGTGTGCTGAGCTCCAAGCTGACTTAAACAGTTTTAGGAGCTTATTATTACTGAGACCTCTGACAAGTTATTTTAATCAGTGCTCAGAAAAACAAGAAAAGAACGAAGGACAAAGAGGCAGAATGCAAGATGACACTAAACGCAAACAGGAAAATATAGCAGCAACAATCAGACAAAAAGGAAACTAGAGAGTCGACTTTGACAAAACATCACAATAGTCCTCTGACTTTCTTGTCAACCATCCTTTTTTCCATCTCATTTTTTTTCTCCTTCCTGAGTCAGTGAAAGTCTCACTCACCATTTCCCTCAGCCTGCAGGTCTGCATTATGGCGTGTATTGCTGTCATTCTGCTGAATAACGATGACAGTGTTAGTAAGCACGGCTATCACTTTCTTTCATAATGACTACAGCTACCCTGACAGGCAATACCTTGGACAACTCTTTTTCACTCCTCACAAACACTTCCCACTGCAAACATATGCTCATACGGTGGCAGAAACAGCAGATAGCAAGAAGTGTTGAAACATGTCACTTTTAGAAGTATTAAGGCTTCCCTTGTACGTGTGACTCAGCAGGAGTTTAGCGGTTAAGCTCGAGGCTCTTATCCCCACAAAACAAACTTTCAGTGTTTTATTTAAACTGAAGGATCTTTCAGGTACAATGGCTCTGAATACAAATGCTACTCAAACTCCTGATTGAACTGCCTAGAGCCCAAACAGGAAAAAAGAAAGTAATTGAGTTGTAAAAGCTCAGTTCTGAAGCAGGCCAATTAGTTTCAACACTGAGGAAATAGGACTTGTCAGGGAGTTTGCGAAGGGCAGACTAAGGGAGAAAAAGAAGCAAGGAGAGGGAAGGGTTTATGCTAATGTGTGTCTTAGTACTGCTCCTGTCCCGGAAAATATCGGGGCCGAGAGGCAGCAAAACCTGGGAGTGCAATCTACATGTGACCCCCTAGAGAAGCACTTTGTGTGACACCGGGAGGAGTGGCTGCTCTGTAGAAAGGGTTATGCAAATGTTTTCAACTTTCCCAAGGAGCGAGGTTCAGATTTAGCAGCGATGCATGGACGATTGGCAAAAAGTGAATATTAACTGAGAAAATAAAATTAAACATAAGAGAGAAAAGTATATTAGTGGCATACCTGTTGGGCAATATGGCAACCTTTGCTTACAACTTCAAGCTCAGCATATCAGTTGGTTAACAAGGTGGTGAATTTGTAATTCACTGTGACGCTCAAATAACTTTAAACCTCAGTATATTTAAAACACAGTCACAGCCAAAAGTTTTAAAGGTCTTGAAATTCATTCCGATTAGAGAACGAAGGTCTGTGCCGTCCACTGATTGCACTCAAGAAGTGCAAATGTTGGCATAACTGTGGCAGTGGTAAAAGTTTCAGAATTGTCAAAGTCAAAGTAAATTATTGTGTGGGGACTATGCAATTTTCTAAACTCAGGAGACTACAAAGAACATTAGAAGTCATCCTCTGGGCTTAAGAAAGATTTGTGTTCAATTTTTGTGCCAATGTGTCCAATTATTGATGATGCATTTCACTAAAAATGTAAAATTATAAATAAATCTACCTCAAACTGACATTGCCATCCCCTGAGTTTTAGCAAGTGTGGGTAATAGTGCTGTTAGTGAAAAACATCAACAGCAAATGGCACCTTTGCAACAAACAAACAGAAGAGTTTCAAGGAAGAACCCATCTGTGTTCAGGCTAATCAAAACGCATTATCACTACATTTTTCCCCAAAGCTGCTGCCAGTTGAGGTCTGACTGATTAAAGTCAGGCACAGGGCTGCTCTCTAGCAACCCTCCCAAGCCTAATTAAGATACTTGGCTGATTAGAGACTTGGCTGATGACAGCTTTCACGTTGATATCACATTGAACAACATCAGATACAAGCTTAATGGAGCATAATAGAGCACACTTTTAGCCTTTTATCCCTTTTGAACACGTCAACAAGTATAGGTGCCTGCTCATCATCTAAAAGCAACACACCGACCGTTTGTGATTTTTTTTTCCTTCTTGCCCCATTCCCCATATCTCCCCAGAATGAAAAACAAAGCTGCCAGGCTTCCCTCCTCCTCCTCTTCTCTTATTTCCTCTCGTCTCGCCTGATCTGTCACCGAGTGTCTCCCAGCCATCACTCTGTCTGACAGACGGACTATCTCTGAGTCGTCAGTCACTCCACTGCCTCTACGCAGCCGTCATCTGTAGCCGGCAGGGACACCCCCTGCAACACACCCGTCACGCTGCAAATGAAGAGAGGCCCCTTGTCTCCTGAAATAGGGGAAGCATGAGGAGAATATATTGTACAGATTAAGGAGTCTCCCTTCACATGTGGATGTTGGCATTGCTGTGAGTGGTTGTAATGTGAGTTTTAATAGTCAGGATGAGGTTTGACCTTCAAGTTGCACCATGTCTCTTTGCTTTAATCTGATTTAGCACACTCTGCCCCCTGAACTACATTTCCCCCCCTGGTGAAACAAAGTGTTTGCATAATGTCTTATCGAAAACACAAGAACATAAAATATCTTGTAGATAGTCTGAAATATAGACAAGTAAAAGCAAATGAAACACAGAAAAGACAAATGCTCTATCTATCATAGACATGGAACAAGTGTTGCATTAATTTCCGCTTCAGCAATGACTTTTACTAACAAAATAGAAACGTAACTTTGATGCAAAAGTGACAAAAACATGCTTGCCTTCAGGAAGTAGAGGAGCAGCTCCCGTCACGTTTGCCAAGCCCATAAACATTTTTCAAGAGGTGATTTGCAACAAGCCAACCACAGATGTAATATTTAAAAGTCAAGTAGCTTCTTCAAATACTTTGGCCGATTAGATTGCAATTCATTGCCGACAGTCGAGTGTAAATGGAACCGTGAGATCACTTGCAGTCCCATGGTTTGTTTCCTAGACACATTTCGAGTAGGTGTAAAAGGCATTGTGTTTTTAAAGCATGATTTCTATTAGTCACAAGTGGAGTGGAGTGGTATGTGTTGACCTAACAAAATCTGGCTTGCAGTCTTTGTTTTTTTGTTTCTTCTACCGACAGCAAAGCGAATGCATTTAAATTTTATTGCACGTTTCAAGAAAAAGACAATTCAAAGTGCTAAAGATAAGACAGAATGCTAAATTTAGAATGTTATATTAACCTAAAAATAGACTAAAACTGATTATGTAGCATAGCGATTACAGTACTGCTGTTGTGCAGTATGAAACAATAAATAGACAACATTCAAGGCAAACACAGACATGATGGAAGGTGTTTTAAGATGGGTCTTAAATGTGTCTGTGACTGTCAAGCTTTCTAAAGTGATGCATAACATAACATTATGACCATTGAATCAGTGACCGACACTGATTTTCTTTTCATCAGGGCTCCTGTTAGCAGGTGGGATACATTAGGTAGTAAGTGAACATTTTGTCCAGTTTGACAAGGGCCAAATTGTGATGGCTAGTCGAAGGTCGGAGCATATCCAAAACTGCAGCTCTTGTGGGGTGTTTCCAGTCTGCAGTGGTCAGTATTTATCAAAAGAGGTCCAAGGAAGGAATAATGGTGAATCAGCGACGGTGGCATGGGCAGTACACCTCGTTAACATAAATATCCAATCAGCCAATTACATGACAGCAACTCGATATGGCTCAGTTGACCTGTTAAAGTCCAAAAAGAGCAACACAAATAAGAAGGAAGGAGATTTTGAATGTCACAGTGTTGTCGGTGTCAGGCTGGGATGGTCTGAGTATCTTTGTATTTGAGAAAATGGTCATTTTCTGGCATTTTCCCCACACAATCATCTCTGTGGTTTATAGAGAATGGTCTGAAAGAGAGAAAATATCCAGTGAGTGGCAGTTATCTGGATAAAAATGCCTTGGAGATCTTACAGCAGGATAACAGGCCATGTCACAAATCTCAAATCAAATCACACTGTTTTCTTGGACATGACAGGAAGTTCACTGTACTCAAATGGCCACCAGAGTCACCAGATCTCAATTCAATAAAACAGCTTTGGGATATGATGGAATGGGAGATTCTCATCATGAAAATGCAAGAACTGTGTGATGCTTTCATGTCAGCTGGATCAAAATATTTAAGGAATCTTTTCAGTACTTCGTTTAATCTATGTCATAAATAATTAAGGCCATTCTGAAGCAAAGATTAACTAATAACAAACACAAAAAAGCTCTTGCTCTTAAGCTGTACCACATCAGCTTCATCTTCATTTAAAAAAGGAAAAGGAGAGAAAAAAAATGCATCTAATTTGAATTGGACTACCACATTTTTGTTTCCAGGTAATAACTCTCACTGGGATTATATGCTGGTGAAGTCTGACAAATTACATCTTTGGCCATGCCTGTGGTATACTCCTCCAAGGCGACTTTCCATTTAGACTGAGGCAGTCAGATGGAGATGTGAAGTTATAAATGTGTTTTCCCCCCTCAAAGCATGACAGATAGCTGCAAGAGATTTGAAAAACACAACAGTACAAGGGAGGTACACATGTGTGTGCTTATCAGCACGTGTGATTAGTTCTGTGTAAATAAAGAGAGCCTTTCTCAATATAGATACACCCACCAGAGCTATCATGGTTAATAATGTGTCAGGGAAGATTGATGGTCAGCTAAACAGATGGGACAAGCTTGTTCATGTCTGTGCCTGTGTCAGTGCTCATGGTGGCGAATAAGTATGTAAAAACGACAGTTACATTTTATTCTTCCCTGTCGTCTGCCTGTTAATTATTCCTTATCCTCTTTCATCTCAATTCTAAATACGTACCATGTACTTACATCCATTTATAAATGGCACATGGACTTTAAATGAAATCAGAGGACATATTAAATGCTAATTATAATGTAGTCCAATCCCAGTGCACTTCAATGGAGAACCCACTGAATACGTCTGAATGGGGTTTTCAAAGTGTTGCAGCACAATTAGGCAGAGTTTGAATACATAATCAAGACACATGTCAGCTTTTGTAAGAAGTGATTGTGAACACATTTTGCTGACTGTACTCTGAATGCCGTTTTCTTTATCCCCATTTGTTCTTAGTATTTTCTGTCTTCACCAAAAATGGCCCTCCCCTCCTCACTTCTCCTGGATTACATCTCTCTTCTTTGTGTGCTTTGTCAATAACCGCTTTCAGCATCGTCAAATAAACACAGACAACACACTGCTGGTCACTTTTCCCACAAGTCCTCAGCCAATAAAAGCAACTCTTCTGACCACGAGTGACTGAGTGAATAAAAATAACTGCAAAGCAAATACAGATGACAATTGTTTGGTTATTTGAAGTGGCATCAAATCCAGTTTTCAGTCCAAACACAGTCTAAATATTCAACACCGCTGGTCACACAGATGCCCAAAGTGACCTTGTTGTGTCTGTGTATACATCAGATAATGTTTGTGTCTCAGTGTGAGTGTGTGCCTTGTGGAGGGTATTTTGTTTATTTCCAGGTTGGATGTGCTGGGATGAAAAAGACGACTGTATATTTAATGAAATCAAGCCAGGTCACCTTTATTTATATAAGACAACCACAATTAAAGTAAGGGATATATAAAATATATAACATGAACACATAAAAGTGAAATCAATGCACAATTGGCTTTAACCTGGATTCTTTCTAGTTGCAAAAAAAAGGTCTAAATGACTCTGCTTACTTGATGCATGATCTCAGTAAGGATTTCTGATGGTGGTCTCATTCACCAGTTTCAAATCTTACATACAGCATAATGGACAACAAAGCTAAACATACTTTGCATGTGGCTAATTTTTGATTGTCAAGTTGCTGCCATATAAGTGTGCAGTGTCATTAGTTTCTCCGTCTTAAAAATGTATATTTCTTTCTGGAGATCTTTCAAAGTTTTTCTTTCTGCTTTTTCATTCATTTTCAATCCAGTTCTTGAGCCCGAACATTTTCAGAGGAATGTTTTCTCTATTTGTTAATCCACTTAACGCTAATCTATGAATCATTC
Organism: Pundamilia nyererei; assembly: GCF_000239375.1. Taxonomy (NCBI): domain Eukaryota; kingdom Metazoa; phylum Chordata; class Actinopteri; order Cichliformes; family Cichlidae; genus Pundamilia; species Pundamilia nyererei. Next base: position 5,251,951 of record NW_005187418.1, read on the forward strand.
GTGCATAACGATTTTTTTTTCTACATAGCATAGCATAATCCCAAAGCATCCCTGGATAGTAAAACACACACAGGCATTCTATACTTAAGCACAAGTAAAGATACTAGTGTTAAAAATGCTCCAGTAAAAGTTCAACTTCTTTACTCAAGTGAAAGGGAAAAAGTACCAGATGAAATGTACTCAGAGTAAGAAAGTCCTAGAAGAACATTTCTACCATCAGTTTTAATGCAAAGCTCACTGAAACTTGTGCTACATTAATGTAATACTAAAATAATATTAGTAGGAATACAAACTTGTTTCAGTCTAAATATTAATTCTAACAAATGTACTCAGAATCAGTTAAGTAGAGCAGAGAAAAAGAAGGTTTGTTTTCTGTTGCCTACATTGTAGAGGGTGACTTTGCCTCAAAACAGGAAAATGAGCACAGCAAATGGGGTAACCCTAAAAACAGTTGTAGTGGCTCAGTGCGGGAAAAGAAAAAGAATCACAACTCAACAATATTTGAGTGTCTGCATTTGGGTTAATTCTCCTGGTCTGGTCACTCTACTGTTAACACCGGCCTACTTTAATCCCTGACTATGGCACACTCCCCCCCCCTCTTTAATTTATTTTTATGCAACATCCCCTGATGATTAATACATGAGCAGGATTGACTTTCACGTGTTACTGTTTAGGACCAAATGGGCTTGATGTTTGAAGGCTCGCAGTGACATGAAATAGTAACTCCCCCTCAAGCGTAACGAGGAGTAGAGAGTACAGATATTTGTTTTAAAATGTAAAAAAAAAACAAAAAAAACTACTCACTTAAAAACTACTACTTAAAAATTGATCTTTCAATAAACAAACTCAATGTTTCAGCAGCACTCGAAGCGGCCACACTCAGTCAAGAGCTAGCTAACGAGTGAGTGCCTGTGCTGTGACAATGTGTCAATGACGTCGCATTGTCCTACCAAACTCTTAAAGAAAGCAGGTAATCCATGCTAACTGGTCAGGGATGCACAAAATTGTGCTGCTGAAGGGCAAATTCCAAGTTCCCGTTGAAACTTAATGCATCTATATAAGGGAGTCAAATTATAATACAAGAATTTAACGCATAATGTAATGAAGTTTGACCACAAAAACGATTTTAGCAGGCCACACATGTTGTATGAGCAAACTGCACGTATTTGTAATATATATTGAAATTAATTGTTTTGCGGTATTTTTATGAGAGTCACGCCCTGTATTGCACGCTTAAATAAACTGCTCCACCTATTTTACATTTTTCTAGCAAAACATTAAGAAATGAGATGTGGCTCAAGACTTTTGCACAGCCCTGCGTCACAGTACACTCGCACAACCAACAATTCAGTTGGGTTCATTTGTAAACATATTCTGACTCATGTTTGTCTAATGAGAACAAATGTAATTGCCTTGCACTCGTTACTGTGATAGCGTTTACTTTTGTATGCAAGTCATACACTGAAGTATCACTACATGCAGCCAGGAAGGATGACAATAAAAAACTTTAGCTTGTCACTGTTGACTCTATCATTTCTTGGTGTTCATATCACGAAGACTAAATGAAACATTGCCAAAAGTGAATTGCATCAATGTAAGAGGGAAAATTAATCGGTTTTATAGGAATACTTAGTTTGTATTGCATCAGTTGAATTCTCTATACAGATGTTTCCTCTTCAACACAGTATTATTACTGACATCTGAAATACATTTACCATTGTATCTGACTTAAATGAATCCCACTGACCAATTTGTTGATGTGATTTTGATGCTATAACCCAAAGACACAACTTTTAATAAGATTGTTTTGTCCTTTGAGATACGGACACTCTCACCTCTTCCCTGTTGTCTGTCTCCACCTCTCTCCCCATTTGAGGGGAGGATCTGTCCTTGTTACATGGTGGCATATTGACTTTTGCTGGAAAATAGACATCATGTATCCTTGGGGTCGCATTTGTCTTCATAGATACTGTGTTGAGACACCGAAAGAGGGTACGAGACACACAGAGTGACACAGAGATGGTCAATAAGCAATGAATGGAGACGACTACAAGATGGAAACAGAGTGAAGGACGGGAAAAGAAAGAGACATGCAGGGAAACAGGACACAGAAGGACAAGAGAAAATGGAGGGAAAGCTGGAGAGATAAAAAATGATCTTCAGATGTTGGCCGGCTGCTTTGGGCATCTGGGATAGGAGGAGAGTGTGAGTTGATTAAAGTATTGTGTTAGCCCCATGAGTACTGACAGCCATCTCTTCTGTGATCATATTTTCCTCACCGAGGAAATGCCATCCCACCTCTCCTCTAGATTTAATCACACGAGAATTTGTAGAAACAGCTGGCCTCAATGTCAGCGCAGGGCTGCTTCTCTGGGATCTGTGGAGGGATGCATTGGGGAGACAGATGCCGATAACTAATGGCCATCGCTACACACCCGTCCTCCCCCAAAGCTGTGCATGTAGGGAGAGAGACTAGAAAAAGTTTTGCGAATTCCTAAAAATAACCATTAAAAGGTCAAATCATGTGCTTATTTCTATGAATAGATGCCATATTGCAAAAAAGGTTCTTTTAATGTGACGTTTTGTTGATTCCACCAGTATCAGCCTATTTCTTTCACACCATTTAAACCTTTAAACTGTCCCAAGAGTATTCAGTGTTGTATCTTTACCAAATAAACTTCAGTATATTGTTTACATGATCAAAATAAATTAATAAACAACAAAAACAAACAAACTGAAGCTTGCCTAGTGTTTCTAGTCTCATTTTTCCAAGTTATGGACCCAGTAATTCCACGTCCTCCAGATTCCCAGATAAGGCTCTCATTCAGACCTGCTACAATCCCACCTACAGCTACTGTGTATCGATTCTTGACCTCTCCGGCTTCACCTCTGAGACAGTTACTACACACTTCAAGTTTCAGTAAACATTGGTAAACACTGACTGACAGTTTGGGTAATCAGTAAGGTTAAGAACCCCATCCCTTCCATGTTTGCTAACATGGTTTCTGCTCCGTTATATCACAGGGGTTGACAGGCCATGGTACTACTAGTCTCAGTCCAGAGCCTGGATAAATTGAGAGAGTTGTGTCAGTAAGGGCATTTAGCGTAAAATCTTTCCCATAACAAACATGCGGATCCTCACTAAGAAGGAGGAGGATGATCTGGTGTGGTGACCGCTGAAAAGAAGAAGGAAAAGAAGAGCTTCTGTCATAGCACGTATTGTTCTTATCAATTCTGGTTTATTTGGCTAATAAAGAAAACAGGACCACGATGACAGTCACTGCTGAGCAGGTGGATGACACGACTGGCACAAGATGGCAGCAGTTTCTGCTCTCGCTTAAGTAGGTGGAGGAGGTGGGAGCACATTGCACATCTCTTCTTCTTCTTTTTAAGGCCAGGGTTGCATCAAATGAACAAACGGGTCTACACAATGTCTTGCTTCAATACACATGCAGTAAATGTCAGATTGTGTTCTGGGACAAATGAGCAACATACAAAATTTGAGTGTGTGTGTGTGTGAGAGAGAGCAAGAGCGAGTGAGTGTGTAAGTATTCTCTGCATGGCAGGGCAATTCATTCTGTTGTGACAGTAATTCTGAGAGATTGTATTGATTGGTCCTGATGGAGGATGAGATATCAAGCAGAAGGACACTTGTCTCTGTCTGTCGTTTCACTCTCTCTTTGTCTGACACACACACACACACTCACTCAGGCACCCGTCTAGAGAGGCCGCATGAGTGGATAGAAATGGAAAGTAATCACACAGTTAAGTGATTACACAACAATTTTAGTTTCGCAGTCTTCGCTCTATGAGTCGTTCTTTTTCGTGCCCTTCTGAAGTCCACCGTATTTTAACGACAGAAAAGGGAATTCAGTGGCAGCTCACTTCATCACTGCTCTGCACGACACTGTTTTTCTTCATTCCCTGGATGTGCTCCACTGCAACTGTGGTTCACTTTATGTCACAAGAACGCCTTCATTTAAGGTTTATTTTCTGGCAGATCTGCTTCGCCTGTGTGTGTGCGGGTTCGGGTTGGTGGGAGGTTTAGCTTATAAAAGAGAATTAGTAGAAATAGATATCATAATAAGCTGCAACCCTTTGTATTGTCATTGTGCCCTGTCAGTACAACCTCAGTGGCTGAGCAACATGTGGCTGTCCTATAAAACAGCAGTGCTCACATGATGCGTCTGCTTTATCTCTATTGATTCTGGCTGGTTCAGACCTAACAGGTATCATTCCTCTCATTACTCAGTAATAGTCCTTTAATTGGTCTATTATTGGCACTTTTTTTTAAGAACCTAATTGGCGTTTTGCAGCGTAGCCAGCAGTTCCTTCTGGCTGCCAGCGAGAGTGAGGGTCCTCAGGGCGCTCTCAGGTGTCTGAGCTGATTGCCTGCCTGCCTGTTTGCTCTCAATCTGTCAGGGCTGTGGCCATTCTGGCAAAAAAGGAAGCGAAATTGCCAGACAACATTGTGAAAGTGTGTGTGAATGTGTGTGTGTTACCCGGGAAGGCGTCGGCATGGCACACCATCCTTCAGGCGGCACCATGACAAGACCCATCTGCCAGCCAAAACAGGGGGACTGGTCGGAGCGGTTCTGGCACAGAGTGGCACAAAAACAGCTCCTCTCCACCTTCCGTTAATAAGCCTCATCTTCTCTCTGTCATCCTCGCCTGCTTTCGCACCGTTATTATTCTCCTTTATCCGACCCTGTGCTGTCTTTGATTCGTCCCCTTTCTTTGAGAGCCGAGTTATCCAGCTCTCTTTAAGCCTCACCTTGTTTCAATTAAACTGATGAGCTTTTTCTACTGACTATATAAAATGTATATTAATCACACTTTCAACAGAAATCTGTCTTATATTTATACTTGTATTAAATCCTGTCTCATATCTATCCCACCTACACCCTGTACGAAATAGGTGGGTGGATTAACAGAGTATTCCTATTGATTTATCTCACTGAAAAACAGACTGCCATAGATATTTTCGCTCACCGCTTGGTATTACATTACACCTGCAGATTTAAAGTCTTTCCACTGCATATTCTAACCCTGCAGGATGCTAATTTGACCTCTGCTGCACAAATTAAGACGTGCCAATAGCAGGGACGGGTCATTTGGATGCAACAATATTTAAAAAAAAAAAAAAAAGCTTTGATTAAGCCCAATATGTGGTTTTTTTTGTGTTTGTATGCATGTTTCTTGGTTTGCCCGACCTCAGACTTGGTAATTGGAAGATGTTTATCAGCCTGTTGCTGCTGCTGGAGTGTGACTGACACCAGGTCGCAGTGAGTCATTCACACAACAACAAACACAAACATGTAGTAACAGAGAACACAGCCAGATCCCATCAAAAGAAACAAACACAAGCTGATATACACACAGGCCACACATGCTGCCATGCTCAGATACATTATTCTGCTTGTGTGTGTGTGTGTGTGTGTGCTTCCTGTGACTTTTCTCTATGAATTTTCAGCCATGCTGAAAGTAATTTTCTTGCAGAGGCTAAGTTCATTGAGGTTGAGGATGTCCAGACTTTGCAGGATATGTTGACAGCAGCCGCAAGGACCAACATACACACAGACCATGTTGCTTTCAGCAGGACTGTCCACCTGGGAACGCCGTAGGGACTTTTCACTGACTTCACTTTCTTCATTTAGCTGCTGTGACATTATGACTGTGCCACAGAACACTGTCAGGTCTGGTTTGGGAGAACCAGGCCCCTGTCCAGTAATTAGCAAGCTGCTATAGAAGCATGGTGTCGGGACAGGGCTGCCAAAGTGACACAGCAAAAATTCAGGGAAAACTAATTTGTTGGGCTGCTGGTGTTTGTTTTGAGCCTTGAGTAATACACAGCAGCTGTAGCAGCAAATTTAAAGAGTGGCACTAGAGGGGAGAGTATGCATGCCTTTACGCTTACATTTATATTTACATTTTTGAAATCCTTTCACATCCTTTGTATCTATTGCTCTTTTTTTAAATTTTTTTTTAAAACTTAATCTTTTCTATTTGATATCCTTGGACAGTAGGGAGTTTTAAAATTCAGATTATCTTATCTTATCTTATTAAAAACACAAATCAGTCCAATTGTTCCCAGTGCAGCAGCACACTCAAAACGATCCTGTCTTATACACAGCAGCCAGATGGTATGAGATGACACAACACATCAAAGGCTCTGATTGACAGTGAGAAGGTTAATAAGAGGGAAAACAGATCACAGAAAAGAACATGTAAGCATCAGTGCAGACGACCCATCGCCTCAAGCAAAGAAGGAAAATGAATGTGAGGCAATATTGCAAAAGCTACAGGTTTTATGGCTTCAGCTTTACCGGAGATGTCTGAAGCTGTCAGCCTAAAAGGTTGGGAGAATACGGTACCAAGCAAGCTAAGAGGGCATTCGAAAACGAAACATCACTTTTGGGAGAAAAAGTGGCTCAAAAGAGTTCTAGATCTCAAACAGAGGCTAGAAAATTGTCTGCTAGGACCAGGTAAGTCAAAGCTAAAACAATTGCAGGTGTCCTGGTAGGTTCAGAAAATGGAAATGTGCTGTCAAAATGACTTTGTCTGACTATAATATCAAAAGAACTGTCAGTATGCCACATGACAGTGAGGCTATTTTGTAAAGACATGATTACATGTGTGTCCTCACATTTTATGTCACCCTTTGGTGTGACATAATGATTTCACACAGGAAGTAATTAAATAAAAATACATTTAAAAGAAGGCAGAAAGGCAAAGCAGTTTTTCAACTAACAGCAATAATAGGTGAAAGACAGGTGAGTACTATGTGCTCTATTTTTGGTTGGACAAACACTACGCCCACACATGCATATCCACTCAATCCACAGGTGATAAAAAGGGTCGTCTTCATTAAAATGTCACTCTCCATAAATTAATGCCCATATGTTTCTGTGACATACAGGGTCAAACGCATATATGGAGGTCAGCGTGGCCTCCTAATGAATGCTGACACAAAGCAGACGTATGGACACACCATGCACAAACAATTAAAGCAAAATGCTGCAAAAATGGTTCGCAATGGTTTATGGGAGCTAGATGACACTGATTCATCTGGCTTCTAATTGATTTGAAAATCACCACTTGTAATTCCACATCAGTGTTAGTGAAATATATAGTGTATGCTATTACCTTTATACTGATATTATGCACTGGCTAAATGTGATGATATGGTGGGTTCATTATATCTTGCTGTGGCTAAGACTGCAGGCAAAGCTACTTTGCTGAAGTTTCAGGTATTAGCAATTCTGTAATTATCATTAGCATCATTATGTCCCTTCCTTTCCTCTCTTCCTCCCTTCACCCATTCTGCTCTTCCCCCATCTCCCATTGGCAAAGTGTAATCATCTGAGTTATCAATCACAGCGGACTGCCTAAGGCGCAGAAACATAATACCTGCAATGACTGAAATAACTCATATCTATAGTATGACTGAGAGAATGAGTGTTTTTTGAGCCAATGAAACGTGTCTGTGTTTGTGGAACGAGCAGAGTTGGATTCTGATTGCAAATGTGTCTTTTGTATCTAAATCTGAGGCAGTGGGGATAAAACATTGCAGTGAGTACTGCGACAAACCAGACTGACTAGCTAATACATATTTATACTCTGAATATTATTTTCTGAGATGTGTAATATTTGTGATTTTTATATGTTGTTGAGAAACACATTTTTCAAATATTAATGCTCAATTTTTTCCCCAGTTGTTTTTTTTTAAGTGTGCTTGGAAAAAAAATGCATTCAGAAGATGAAGCTTTAGAGTTTACACATTATTGATTGTTTCTTGGTAACTCTGAGAGAAATTTAGTCAGCATGATTTCTGAAAAGGAGTAATTTCAGTGTAAAATTGCTTTGGAACAACTGATCAAAGAAATTCAGAACTTTTAGCAACTTTTATGGGAATGTGTTTGTGTGTGTGCACACGCTGGGGAGGGATGTGCTATGTTGCATTAATAATAGCAATGATACATGTAAAAAAATAAAATAAAATCTGTTTTTAAAGCTGCTCAACACAACGCAAAGCTCACCTGAGGCAGATGCAAATCTCTAACAACAGCACATTATTAATGGCGAAGAGAAAACACATTCCTTTGTGCAGTCTTAAGCATATGTTGGGTGTAGAATATTCATGTGGAAAAAGCATTATGCAACAGTGCCATACCCTACGGTGATGTTATAGCCATATGCAGAATACTAGTGGGTATGTACTGTAGACATGCAGCAGCTTGTGCACATTAACAGTAAGACCAAGAGCAAGTTAACAGCAGCATCTCTGCTGTAACTTTCAGATTGTGTGTGTCATGTACCGCTTACGGGAATAAATGGGGAGGGGAGTTTGAGAGTTGGACTAAGAGGTAAACAGCACTTCAAATGTCTGTAACATCTGGTGGTGAAATAAGTGTTTAAAAAGCTTCCTCGTAATTGTCACGGGCTGCGATGGCAGACCGTGGAGTTGCAGTGAAAGTAGGGCCCAAAATGCGAGACTCTTAGTGAAGGACAGTGGATTTATTGACAGCGGGTGGAAAACACACAACTATATACAAAATCCCGGCACTGTGGTCCTGTGGCGATTCTCCCTGAATCCCACACAGTGCAGATGTTCGTGAAAGGTGAAACAGTGGCGACCCCAAAAACTCCCACACCGTGACTTCCAAAACACACTCTGCTCCAGATTCCTGGTAACACAAACACATTCAGGTTAGCAGGGACTCTACTTTCTCAAAGGTTTATACCAAGTCCACGGCTGTACTGACGAGTTCTGACTCAAGAATCCGGCGTCGGCCTCAGCTCAGCTACAGTCTTAAATGCCGCTCCCTTGACGAGCGTAATCTGCTGCAGCTGGCAGAGGACGACGAGCGGCAGGTGTGGCTGTCTCTAGAGCAGAAATGCTTCCGGGTTTGCAGTCTCCTCAGCACACCAAAACCTCCGGAAGCACACACGGAGAAACAGGAGAGAAAACCAAAACACCACACGGAAAATATAAACATACACTAAAATACATGAGCCCTGGGTCCCTAGACCCAGGTCATGACAGTAATTGCACTACCATATCAAGTTATTGTCGTAAAGTCATCCGCTTAAAAATTGAGAACCAGCATAAATAATGTGTATTAGGAGTTTTGTTTTACACGGGAAAGAATGATGCAATTTACTGTGAAAGATGTCATTTTTGAGCATTTTGTTATGTAAACCTTAAAGTGGACATGAAACACTACATTGCGATGCCATCACATCAATATGGACTAAAATCACAAAAGTATGTTTCCAGCAGCTTGTTTAATCTATGCCATGAGAAATTGAGACTCTTCTAAATACAAAGATGGTTCAACCTAATACAAGCAGTGTGTACCGAATGAATGGGAGTGTATGTGACAAAACATAACACTCAAAAATAACAAAAGAAATACTCTTAAGTCAGTAGCTTCAACATAATCTTTTTTTTCTGCAGGTTTATGTTTCCTCATGGTATCCTGTAGCTTATCAGTGTAAACTGATCAAACTCTTATCAGTCCTTAATCCAGCAGCAGGCAGCTGTATCTGTCACAGTTTGCAGGTTAAGGACCCAAACATGGGCTCAACAGGCAGGCAGGATTAAACAGAAAGTAAACTCTTTAATGTGGCTGTTTGCAAAGTCTATAACACAAAGCCAAAAAGGTAAAAAAAGAAAAGAAGCCACATGAACACAGAGGAAGGACCATACACAAGCTAACCAAAAATCAAAGATGGGCGGGTAACACACTGATAAATTTAAAAGAAAGTGAGAAAGGAAATCATCAGAGGGTAATTGGAGAAATTGGGAACAGGATGGTAACGAGGCACAAGGTGAAACCAATAAGACTAATGACCCATGGGAAGTAAAACTAAGCACACAGGAGACAAATTAAATGAAAAAGGAAGAAACATTTAAATGCAGAAGTTTGACACACATATACAAAGCAATTTTACACTAAGGGGCACTCTGGGAAAGGTGAGAACACTTATATGAGAAAGTCTTGAAAGACTAAGATCGCGAAAAAAATACCTAACAACAATTTAATATCTAATAGCTCTAAATAATCCCAAAATCAAACAAAAGCACAAAACACAATTTCCCGCAGCCCAGTCTACGATCTTTACACGACCAAGCAGGTGATGCACAAAGTTGTAGAATAACCTTGTGTTGAACATAATTGAACATTTAGCTACTAAAGATGCCGTTATTTTCCTCTGTAGTTGGTAAAGCATAAAAAACTCAAAGAATGATCGATATTCAACTGACAGTGCTGAGGAATGCGACTCATATTGAATGCTAATGTTGCTCCCTACCTGCTGTGTGTGTTACCGAGCATGTTGCCTGAAATTGGATTTTCACAACATTACTAGAGCAGAAGAAGAAATAATACTATATAATAATGCAAGGTGACCTCTAAAGTAGCTTTCAGATCAAGCTGATGTTCACGCTGGTGTGAAGTGCTTAGAAGGTAAATTTCATAAAAAGCCAAAAGTATGCTCTAAATTATGCAAACATGCTTCTTCTTTCTTTACTGCTTTGCCACTCCATCACTTGAGTCCACCTCTGCCCGTTTCTGTCTGTAGAGGTCTGATATAGTGACTCATCAGGTGAACTGCACCCTGAAGTTTATCTGTTAGAGTTGCTGTTATGCACTAAAACCAGGGTTGTGTCACCGCTGAAATTACAGGTTGCAAAGAAAGCCTCCAATCCTCCCAGTCCCTTTCACAAGGAGCTTTTTTTATGATTAGCTTTTCAGTTTTCACTCTGTGCATCAGCTTTTAAAACCCCATAGCCTTTAAGACTTCACACAAGTGCTAAACAGACATGCACCAGAGAGCCCTGCTGGACTTGAATCCATATTTGAAATATTTCGTATTCTCAGCCCTTGCTGAGATCCTTTCGTTTCCTTGTTTCTTAGGCCGTTTGCTGTACAGTACATTTACACTGCTGGCCAATAAAAACATACAAGCTGCTTTTTATAGGAAATCTGGACACATGACACCTGCACAGCTCAGGGTTTTCATTTTCAGCCATTCTGATGTAGAGTTGCTGTTCTGCTTGGGATCCTGTTTCATGACCTAGTTTCATCCAAACTTTAGTTGTTGGACAGATGGCGTCACATTTGACTCCAGAATACTTTGGTATACAGAGGAGTTCATGGTTGACTCAGTGACTGCAAGTTGCCCAGATCCTGTGGCTGACAACTGAGACAAAATCATCATCCCACCATCAACTTTGGTCTCGTCTGTTCACTGGACATTGTTCCAGAGGTGATGGGGTTTGCTCAGATGCAACTATTCTAACCTAAGCTGTGCTGCCATGTTCTTTTTAGTGAGCTAAGACTTACTCCCAGCAGCCCTTCTAAACCAATCATACTTGTTCATTCCTTTCATAATAATGCTGCCACAAACTTTAACATGCTAACTGAAGGTTTTTGCATTGCACAGCCTGACCTCGGGGTAAATGGGCTAGGACACCCCCTTCTGGGAAGATAGTGACAACGGTCTGAATGCTCCAGACCAGCAAAACTGCCAAAACTTCTTTTTCCACAAAGGGAGGAAATCCTTCCTTTTTAAAAAGAAATCAATTTTTTAAATTCCTACTGAGGGAATAAGGGTGCACTTAATCTTACTTTCTTTTTCACATGACTGACAGGTAAAAAAGGCCTGATAATAAAATGATGAAATATTTCATGATGAAATATTTCATCATTTTATTAGTTTTTTTCTCTTGTTGCAAAGACTTTATTCATTGGCACTTACGTTTATATTTATTGTAAAGGGGAGAGAAGGATAGCTTTACTTTATCTGTGTCTGCGCAGCCATTCCTCAAGTGGGACAGGCAGGGTCAGGAAAAGATTTACTGTGTCCATTCTTCTGGGTCACACTCACTGCAAAAATCAGTGTTGGTGGATAACACATGCTGGATGTCACATCTCAGTAGGAGCAGAGATTGTAAAGATAGTTAAAGGAGCCGGCAAACTGATGTGCAATTGAAATCTAAAGATCGAACGAAAGAATCATTTTATTTGAAGTGACATCAGCTGGCTCGAGGGATGTCGATGAACCAGACAAGAATGTCTCAACAATTGGACAGAAAAAATTTGGTACAGGCATTCATGATCCCCAGAAGAATCCTACTGACTGTGACGATCCCCAGCCTAGTCCCTAAGCCCCAATAGCATTTAAAACTGTTTACATCTACTAGACTGGCAGTTAAAAAAAGACTTTTCCCAAGAGTCCTAATGATTTGGTTGATCAAGTTACTGAACCTCAAACTTAGGCTTAAATTTCTATAAACTACACTCGATTTTTTTGCACTTATTTCTTGTAATACTGTAGTTTGTTAATTAATATTAAAGCTAGAAAATTGATCCAGATTTTCAAATTATAAAAAAGAGAAGCTTTTTCACTTTTAAAAACTCTGGAATAATTCTTATGCAGGCTGTTACCTGTAATGCCACAGAAAGCCTGGAAGAAGTCATTGTGCTATTTGTGATTATTGAGCTAAAACTTACTAAAAGAGCAGTATGATCATCTAAAACTCCCCCATCTGCTTCAATCAGTCAACAGCTCTGTGGTGGACTCCAGGTTGGAGGTCATGTCTCCGGACAGGTGGGAGGATTTTGTTTTTGGAAGACCCCCCCTTCTGGGTTCCCATCTGTCTGGCAGTGAATGGAATTAATGTGTCCCATAATCTGTAAACATAACCTAAAATCTGATTCAGGCCATAGAAAGCAAAAAGTCTGTGCAGTAATCTGTCCCATGATCTGCAAAACAAGCTACATATCCTCTTTTGTAACATGCTTCTTTTTCCACCAAAGAATTCTGACGTCTAAGTCGGCCTCAGAGAGCTTTCCAGCATAAAACTGCAATTTCAGAGCTTCAGTTTGATTGTAATGGAGTGCAGAAATCTCTCCAAACTGTACAGTGATTTCAGAGATGAAATGTTAAGTTACTTCATGCTGTAAGAAGGAAAAATGTAGTGGGGGGAAAAAGCTGAAATAGCTGAATGACTTTAAAGCATCAGAGGCTGAGATGTGCTGCGATAGATAAAACCCGTGTAGCAAACTGAAACTCTTTATATTACTCAGTGAACGATGTGTTCAGTGGATGTGAGTTCCCTAATTTTTTAATTAAATTTCATAATATTTTTGAGAGAAGTAAATGCACTGGGGGGAAAAAATGACATAACTACTCGTCACCCTGAAAATGAGAAAAAAGAATATATTTATTCTCATGTTAGACAAGCCACAGTTCTATTTATCAGTTTGTAAAGTTGCTGACTTTAAAATGACAGTTTTTAGAAGATCGTGAGTGAACAGAGAGTGAATGCAGAGAACGTCTGAGATGAGGCCACTGTGGGGCAGGCCTGTAGAAAATGAACTGCCTGTGACTATGTTTGTGTGTGTGTGAGAGAGAGTCTGAGGAGTCAAGCCCGCTATGTAGATCTTCCAGTTCTGCTTTGTGTTTGCTATGATGTGTTTTTACATGGGCGAAAAACACTCAAGGGTCATCTGGCGAGAGGAGCTACTCTTTAACACTCCTGCTATGTTATTAGATATTTTATGGCAAAATTTCTACCTAAAGCAGAGACAATGTGCATATTCTTCTCCCCAAAATGTGCCTTTTTTACATTCTGACTATTTTTGTTTTTTTCTTTTGCCTTTTTAAATACAAATATTTCACATTTTCAGAATATTTGTTGAGATTAAAGGGAACCTTTGGACATTTTTACCACGAACCAGTTGTGTTTGTTTGTCTGACTGAGAGCAGGTGAAGTGACACTGTCCAGAAAACTGATCAGCCACCACAGTCTGAAGGCAGTTAATGGAAACGCACAACAATTTTTTGGACAGTTACACAGCTTTTGTATTTTTTTTCTCTTTTAAATAAATCAGTGACCATGTGAATACAGAAGAAGATTTCAAGGTTAATCCCCCCATTTTCAGAGGTTTTAAAAGTAATCGGACAGTTGAGTAGTATGATTATTAGTCCTATGCACATGTGAGTCTGTTTCCTGATTATTCCATAACAGATTCAATAAATAAAAGACTTGGAGTGTTTCTAAGTTTTTAGCTTGTGTTTTATAGCTTTTGATTACCAAAAACTTTATGAGTGCATTCTTAAAAGAGAAGAATTACAGCTCAGGGCTCTGGGCAGCTCAGTAACTCAGTAAAGACCCCAGAAGACAGTTAATGTGGATGATGACAGAATTATTTCCATGGTTAATAAAACCAACTTTACAACATCCATTTCTTTAAGTCTAAACACTCTTTCGGATTCATTTACAGGCCCAGTTTTCTTCCCTGCTGGGTGAAGCATTGCCTTCAGAGAATCTCAGAAACATAAATGATAAATAAAAGAAACTTTCTACATTGAAATGAATGAATGAATTCTTTCTTTCTTTCTAACCAGGCTGAATCAGCAGGTACAGTAGTGAAGATCAAGAACGCCCTTCGTCACATTCATGCTGCGATGTAAAGTCACACTTCTGCATCTTATGTTGCAGGAACTTTTACAGTGGCAGTTTCTCCAAACTTCCAGCAGATAAAGTCACCTCAGCTGTTGATAAGCTGACTTCTCTCACCTCGAGGGAATACTGACGCCGTTCCACACATATTTGTGCGAGTGTGTGATCAGGCTCAGCGTTCTAATATTTGACAGTTTTGGAAATGTTTTGGCTGCGAGCAGCCCGAAGAAAGCAGAGCTGCCACAGATAAGCAGCTGAATACACTGCCACATCTCAGCTGGCTTCGGCAGCGTGGTGAAGATGGTGTTATTTGTACCCTTGTGTGCAAACACTTCATGTTCTAAAAAGGGAAAAAAAGGAACTTGAAACTTGCACAAGCATGAAAAGCTTGTCTGTGGTGCTGTATGAGTATCACATACTAAGTCAGTTAATGTCAGCTGCATATGTACATAACCACTTTTTGCATTAAATACATTGTCAGAGTACTAGCGATCTAAATGATGAGCTATTTATCCCCCAGCGTTTACTTTTAGAGCTCATCAGGGGTTTTAATGATAGTTCAATATTAATATTTAAGTTGACACAAGTAACACTGTCACAATGTTTGCCTTTTTTATTTAATATCTATTGAATAAAAAGCAGCTGAATCAGTTTGGTACAAAAGTCTATTTTCTCTCCAATCCCCTACCCTGCAGCTTTTCCTCTGCTCCACTCTCACATCCCCCTTGCAAGCCTGTGATCACCCTGTGATCTCGCTTGACTCCTGTTCCTGCAAATATAGCCAGTCTCCCAGTAGTGCTGCTCTGTGGCAGCTCATCCACACATTACAAATGTGTTTGACCCTCTGTGTAGCCTTAAACAACACCCTTCAATTGTATCGCTGTGGCATTTTTACCAATGCAAATGCTTTAGTCTTAGTTTGTTCCTGTTTCAAGCTCCTTTTATACTGTAGTGTTTTCAAGGTAGCAGCTTGTTAGTACATATACACACAGTGTGGAGGAGAGAGAGTGCTACATGTTTTCCTTTTGGGAATTGATGGTATTGTGGTGTTTTCACATGAGTAAGTATGCTAGAAAAATGTACAACTAAAATAGCTCAGGTGGTAGAAAAAAACAAGAATTACTTGTTTCATAAATTAAATTGTGTGATAACAGCGTGAACAATGCAGAAACACCTCTAACATTTCCCTGAATGTACCACTGGCACCAGCTTTAACAGAAACTCTACAACTCTTACTACTGTTTAAACAAGGCTGTACTATGACAACACATAATTGGCCTCAGTTTGCCTGTATCAACAATATAAAGTGCAAGTTGTAGTACCAGATTAAGCTCATGAAAATGTTACTGACCTTTTCTTCTCCCTCATGTTTTATTCTGAAACGAAAACTTTAATTCAATAAAACAGACAAGGTCGATTCTCCCCTTCTACACAGCACAGTACTGCACTGACCTGTCATATCCTCTCATACCAATATACACACACACACACACACACACACACACACACACACACACACACACACACAGTCTCGCGGACACAAAAAGTCTCTTCTAACCTCTCATGTGTTCCGCTCACTCTACAGACATGCAGCCTTTGTTTCAAGGTTAAATTGTCCCTGGACAGTGGGTAACAGGAGGCAACAAGAAAACATTTGCTTTCCCACTTAATATTTTCTGCTTTCCTTCATTTTTGCTATTTTTGTCATTTATGCAGACTATCCCATTTCAGTCAGTTTCTGCATTTACAACTTTTTCCATGCGCACTTAATACAAAAGGTCTTTATATCATCTAATTATAGCAAATAGTATTTTCCTAAAAAATAAGTGTTACTATTGAGAATAATATATATAATTTAAGGGGTCATCCATTGAAGCAAAATACTTCCACAAATTCCAGATGTTTCTGCATTCATGGTTTATAGCAAAAGGCCTACAGATGTCATGTGCTGAACTACAAAAACTACCATAGGTCAGTTTTGGCATGCTACTATGTTCAAGGACAAAAACAGTGAACATTTGAAAAGGCAGACATCTAGGCACTGCTTCAAAGCAGATAACTACTGTTAGTAGTTATGTTTCCAATATATAACAAGTTCACTGTGTTAGCAAGCACTGGACATTGGGGTAGAGTATTGCATTGCACGGTCTTGCTCACAGCAACAGAGTCCTGGTTTCATGGACTAGTTGGGGCCTTTCTGTGTGGAGTTTGCATGTTCTCCTGTGCCTGCGTGGGTTCACACTCGGCTATAGGAAAAGGAAAAGGCATTCATCTACATTATTTGAACTCATCCTCTGTGTCTGTACACAATAGCATAGCAATACATCTGTGAAAACAGATAAATACAGTAATACACTTTTAAAATTACCTCTCCTAAATGTAAAACTGCAAATGTCATTATTAATCATGCAAGACAAACAATGTTTAACTTCAAATGCATGTGAACAGTTATGAAGGAGGACTTGCTTCATGGTGCTCATAATCATTAGGAAATGAAAAATCATCACTGGTCACAGGAACTTTTAGAAAAAAAGAAAGGTGAAAAAAACTGACAGTGCTTGTAAAGCCTGACTTTCACGGCTACTGCATCTGTTAAAACAACAGCAGGTGTTTCAGCAGGTGCAGTTCTCCATCCCATAACCACGCTGGACAAATGACAATAAAGTTTCCACAGAAGATTCTTTTTTTTTTATAGTTTTGGATTAGGTTTGATAAGAAAAAGGACAATCTGAGTCCTTAATAGCTGGTCATGGTGACATATGACAGGTTTGTCATAGTTGCAGCTTTGATATTTTGCTTGAAATTAATAACATTTTAATTTACGTCTACAATTTTTCTCTCATTTCAGAAAAAAAGAAGAAAAAAAGATCTCGTTTTTAGTTTTAAGCTGGAGGATGAAGTGTGGTGTGTGTTGATTTATGTGTGTGTTTGTGTGCTCAGCGGCACAGCCAGATGACACTTCCTCCTCGTTAACCTCTTAGTTTTCAGCTTCCCACCAAGCGAAGTGTAAGAACGATGGCGAAGAGGAGAGGAAGAGAAAGATGGACGAGTGATGTTCCCTTTCCCATTACTGCTCTGTTCATTTGAGCCCTGGAGGGAAAACAAAAGAGACACCGAGCTGTAATAGACACTGTACATTTCTGGACAGACGAGTGGAGTCTGAATATTATTAGTCTGTGTCTACCTACAGGAAAGAAACATTAGAAAGCAGGAGTGATATTACAATCCTCACACACTTCATGCACAGAGTGTGCTCTCAGGAAGGCGTGGGAATTTATAGTTTTTTATATTATGCTGATTTAGTTTGATCTAAATCTCCTGCGGGTGAACAATTAATAACATTTTCTTCACATCTCTGGTTTTGCATAATGATGCATGTCTTGAATAAAGATAAAACTTCACATGGTAGATGATGGCTCAAAAGATAGAGACTCTCCGACTGGCTCGACACGTGGCTTTTGATAGACACCGATGTTCATTTAGCGCAGATTGCTTTTCATAAAAAAGGATATGGAAGGTGTTTCATGTCAGTCACTGGAGAAGACGGCACCTTTAAAGCTGCAGTTCTGAGGGTCAGACAGTTTCAATCGTCTGATTATTTTTAGAGGCAATTATGCCCTTGTATTTGTCTCTGTTTATAGTAAGTAGAGCTATTCTGCGTTAGACTTTCATGGCCTTGTCAAGGTATAAATTAATAAAGGCTCAGGAGTAAAAGCTGTTTACAAAGAGACTAAAGGGTATTCATCAGAAATATTTCAAAACATATGATTGGTTATGATAAAAGGTTACGTGGACACGTGAGATGTTGAAATTGTGCATGAGCATTAAGAAAGAAGCAGTTATCTGTAATCTGTCTTCTTCTTAGATCATCATTGAGTTCTTTAAACCTTCCCAATGCTCTGATTACTGGTCAATCCAGTGAGTGTTGTCAAATAAAAGCCTTTTACTACTAGCTGTAGTCAATCATGACCACAAATGAGAAGTTAACAGACGTTTACCTTGTTAAGTTAGAACCTTCAGCGCAGCTTATTAAGGTATAAGTGAATGTATGTATACTTTTGAGCCTGTGTGGGCTAGAGAACATGCTAAATAAATTCAAATATGAACGAACGATTTAAAGAAATCATTAGAAGCACAACATTACAATGGCATCCACGTCCGTGATGAGCATATGTACACTTCTGACCACAGCTGTACCTGCAATCGCACCTTAGTGTAGCATACTTTAATTTAAGAGCACTGATTTAAATTCTTTCCCTGGAGGATCAGCCTTACCTTAACCTCAATTACTAACCTTAACCTTAACAATTAAGACAGAAATCACTTTACATCTGCTGAACGCTGGGGTAAAACTCAAATGAGGACATCAATTTTGGTCCCTAATTAGACGCACTCTCCCCGAGTCAGTTGCTCAAAATTACCCCAGAAAGCACACACAGAGAGACAAGTGAAATGTCCAGGTATATCAAGGGGAAACCTCCACTGGGCAGAGTTTAGTTTGACTTTCATTTTCAAGCTATTGCATACACCCATTTTTTTTCTCTCTTTTTGTGAGGTTGTAGGGCATGAGAGATGGGAAGGGATGTAGAGCGTGAAGACATAAGTGGGTTTGGAAGTCACATTGACACGCCACAAACCTCAGAGATGTTCATTACCTCCCCTGCTCCTATCTAGATGCTCCTAGAAACACAAACCGTCCCTCCTGTATGTACGCATGCTTGTGTTTCACAGATTCAGCCATTATATGATCCTTCTGTGAGTCTGCCTTGAAAGTGAAGCATGTGACATATTTCTTGCAACAGTAATAGACAAATGTTTTTACATCAATTAGAAGCAGATGTTCTTGATCATCTTAATCTGGAACGTGGTTCAGGTGGACTATTCTGTGTTAAGAGTTACTGAATCTTTTCATCAAAATCTAATATTTTTACTGTGGTAGATAAAAGTCAATCAAATGTTTCATGTAGGTGGTCACAATAGTTTTCACCTTTTTAAGAAGGTATATGTTTTTTTTTTGCTGTTCATTGCAGAAGGGGAATGGGTATTAGGGTATTAAAGGCATTTGATTTTTCTAGTGAATGGTCTGGTAAAACGTCTTTCCTATCTAGGAGTCACATCCACTTATTGCTTATTGTTTATGATTGGAAACTTAACAGAAATGATAAAGCTGCAGTTTTGAAACCCAAAACAGTGAGCCAAAGGAGACTAAATTGCTCTGCAGAGTGGGACGAACCCTGTGTTTAGCAATTTTCCCCAACAGACAGGTCAAGACAAACAGACACAGACATACCAGCAGCACCTAATATGATTACAGTGTTTAATGCTGCACTGCAATTACTCCCTTACTGTGTGAGCTTTTGTAACAGATGAATACATCAGGGTTTATTTAAACGCAAGCAAGGCGAACGTCTCTCACATCAGAAATGAAATCGGCAGGAATAAATAAGTAAACAAGAACAGCCGCCTCTGTGTTGATGAGAAACGTGTGCTCACTGGGTATTAATCGATAGCAGCAGTTTTCATCTTCGATCCGGCATTGTTTAACAAGAGGAGGACAGCAGAATGATTTCTGATTGTTCTTTCTAAAACTTTGTGTCCCAGTTTGGCATTCGGTCTAATTAAATTGTGAGCATTTTTCTCTTTTTCTTCTTCTTCTTTAATTTAATTAGAATTTTGTTTAAATTTTCTTCTATTTGTTTGTGTTTTGCCTGCTTTGACCCATTTAACAGCTGCCTCCCTCCTGCTTTCTCGTGTTGTTCGGTCACTGTTGTCACAGTTTTGTTATATCAGGTGAGGGTTTCATGGCATAAGGTGACAACAGGCAGGTAAAGATGAATGGAGAGCTGACTGGGCTCTGTGGGCTAATCTGGCATTTTGCGCATGGATCACTGGCAGAGCTAATTCAGGCATAAACAGATTCAAAAGCACACAAAGAAAGTAATGAAGCGTAGCTGGCCAGACAGCGCAGACAGAGTCCCTGCACATCTGAACTCAGACAGGCACACATGTGCCAACACATACACACCAGCTGAGAGACACCGACTCACATTAGAGATATAAAAAGGCTGGCAAGTTTGCAGCTCTTCACTGGGGCATGCGTATGCTCGCCTGTCAGTGCTTCAGGGAGAACTGACCAAGTGTGTACATCTGTCTCGACCTCGGGCTCATCTCTTACTTGTCCTCTGTCCACCTTTTCTCCTTTCCTTTAGCTCCTTTTTCAGTTTCCTTTTCATCATTTTATATCTCGTCCTCTTTCATTTCTTACCACACACACTTTATCTTCTTTTCTCCTTTCCTGTTGTTGTGCAGCTCATCCCTTGTTTATCCCCATATCTTTTCATCCTTTGCCTATATACACACTAACCTTTCTTATAAATTTTCTGGCATTTTAAATCCTTGTCCTCTATTTTCACACTTCTCTTTTCTGTTCCATTACACTTCTCCTCCTGTCCTCCAATTTCATTTTTGGTATCCGCTGTCTTTTTCCCGATCCTGCTTTCTTTTCCCTTCCCATTCTCTCATTATGTCCAAAACAGTGAGTCTGGTTTGATCTCTGGCTGATGGTGATTCCTCTCCGTGAGCGCTGACAGGTAGGATAGGCTTCATATCCTCGGCTCGGCGCCCAGATGACTCAAGAAGGGGGCTTCTTAAAGTGCAATGTTCCTTCCTCCGTAAATGAATGTGCTCAGATACATGGAGAGTGAAAATGAAATAGGGAAGTGCAGGCGCAGACAGGAAAGCAGGTACAAAGGAAACATGTACAAGCGTGTTTGCCTGCATGCATGCAAGTGTTAGAGAGCGAGGGGCATAAAAGCTGGTAAAAAACAAGTAAAAGCAAAATTACAGCAGTCAGTAATTTCTGTTACCGCTGAATCAAATTTACTACAAGGCATGCAGATTTGTTTGGGGGGATTATTATGTCTTATTTTGTTAGAGTACATACAATCCTTGACCCTTCTAACATTATTTTCTTCCACCCGGTGTTAGTTTTAGTCTTTTTAATTATTATTGTATCAGTGGCATATGTCATAGGAAATATTTAAGAACATCAGTACAGGTAATGCAATAAAAACTTTTTGAAAGTTGTAGACACCCAAAAGTCTCAAGAAATAAGTCTATCAATGTCTCATCGGGCACATTGTGAAAGCATTTTTACCAAACAGATACTAAAACGAAGCACTCACAAAATCCACAAAAATCTTTCAGTTAGTTTACTTTTTTCAAAAGTCTAGTATTTATTTTTTACATTAGTTAAGTAAAATATTTGTTTTTTTCCACACGTAGTTTTAGTTTTTAGTTTAAAGGTGGTTTAAGCAGCATATGGGTGGGGCTGCTGCATAGCAACAGCTGTGTGCCTAATATCTACACTCTGTATGACATCATGAAGCTACAAATAAAGAAAAAACTGAGTGTTTATCACAGTCTGAAACATCCAGTTTTTTATAGTATACTGAATATATGATATAACTCAGTGACTCAGTGTAACAGGAGTTACTGTTTGTCAAAAACAACTTGCTGCCCTGCTTTTGAGTAGCTCATAAATGGTGACACAATCATCTTCCTGTTTTACAATCTTTTGACTAACAGCAGAAAAAAAATGACTAGAAATACAGAGATGATCATGCGGTAGAGGGACTTAGGGTGGATGCAGTATCAGTAAAACTGACCTGAATTAGTATGTGAGTGAGTGTGTGACACACAGACACAGAGAGAGCTGCTCAGGGAATCTGTACACAAAACCAAATCCTGATCCTCAAACAGCTGTCTAAAGGACTGCTCCAAAGTAAGGATTTGCTGTCCAAATATATTCTCAATTCTCGAAACTTAAATTGTTCCCCAAACCCAACCTCTGTTGGTCAGAGGTGGATTGTGCTGACTCAGCTCCTATCTCACCATCTCCCTTAAAGTGCAAACTTGTCGACAGTCATCTGCTCTCCTCAGCTCTGAGCACACACGCACATTCTTATGTAAGACATGACCTTCCAAAGGTTTTTCTGATAACCTCTTACGTATTGAGAGCTCTCCTGTCTGATGTCGCTGCATATTATCAGCTGGTAAAGGCTGATGTGTTAGGCATAAATCATTATGAAGGGGTAGAATTGTTGGTTTCCTGTTTGGGGAAAAGGAAGCGAGACAGAAGATATCCTAAAAAAACTAATTATATCCACTAAGATTTTTGTTGTAAATACAACTTAATTACATGTACTAAAGTAAAGTATTAATTGTTTTTTGAGTGTTTTTTCTTCGTGTATTGATTTTGTTAACACTCAAAGCTAATCCTGTGGCCGCGCTGACTGACAGGTGTGCTGACACAGACACCTGTCGCAATACTAGGTGTCACCTTCACTAAGGGGGACTAAGGAGGTGGTTACTCCAGGGCACAATTAGCACAAAGTGTCTAGGACACAGGGAGAGTTCAGTTAGTGGCAGAGCAGGGCAGAATATCAGACGGAGGTTGTGTAGGGTTGACTGCTTACTTGTAGCAGAGGTGCAGTGAATCTTGGGGGAAGCTGTAGATCCGAGTGGGAAGCTTAGTGGCAGGATTTCCATGAGGGGAAACAGGCAGCAGGCAGGGTGAATGATACTGATAGGTCCTTTTACAGAGCGGGGTTGCAGAGGTGATTAGGGGTTCCTGCTGATGGAAAGACAGTGTGAAGGTTTGTGGTAAACTGTTGACACGGAGAGAAACTTGTTAGGCAAGAAATCTACATGAAGGAGACACAAAGGAATAGGGCCTGTTATCACTGGGAGTAGCTGATCAGGCCAGGTTTAAGAACCGCCTCCTGATTGCTGCTGACCGGTGCCAGGTGCGAGAGATCGCCTGCCTCCACCTCAGAGAAACTGCTGCCAGCCTCCAGGCACATCCACCACTCACTCAGACCGTGACACTATCTTTATTTAAGTGCAAAATCCAGCCTAAAGAGACTTCAAAATGATCACCACTGCAATTCTACAAGTGTAGGTGCAGATAGAAATGGATGCTAAATTGCTAAGGGGCTCACTGTTCATTACTGCCTTCATTACCTGTTGAAGATCCAGCTCTGGCAGCCGGGCTTGATTCGGCATCCACTCAGCTTTAACATCACTGTTCATGGCTAGCTTTAGGTTAGCATGCTGTCCGTGCAGATGTTTTCAAAGAGCCGTTGTCTTAGCAGTATACTGCGGTTGTTTCTGTCCTGGACCCAGTTTACATGGTACCACAATGCTCTTGACCTTTCACGCAAAAAAAATAAATAAAAGTAATATTCATATCTCACCATTGTCAGGAGTTTTAGACCATAGAACAGGAACATTTGATCATTTTCTTTCTAGCAGTCTTTGTAATAAATATTAACAGCATTAACAACACAAATTATATGTGATTTCTGAGTTTAGCACATTACTGAAAAAAAGCGTAAAGTGATTAAGGTGACTAAAATACGAAAGTACTAAAATAACCTACTGTGTGATACAGATTGTCCATTAATTCTGTTCTCAAATTTAGGTAATTGAAGCTCTATTATTTTTTTTAGTCTAGTACTTACTTATTAATCTGAATGTGGCACCTGTACAGCTTACAAAACAAACTTTCTTCAATCTGATGACAATTTAGGATGAAATTTTTGGGCTGTAGCAGAATTACAAATGTGTTGATAGCACGTTTACTTTTTTGTGCATGCACAGTTGATAATGCTGCGGTGCATACGGTTCACCTAGTCAAAATTTCACCTTTGCAGGTTGGACCCCAACAACAAAGTGTTTAATAATACAGGGGACTGAATGTGAGGTACACCTTTCATCTTTGCATGGCTACTTCTGCTTCTGTGGTTTCCATGTAATAAATCAACTCAGTAAAGAAGCTTCTGAGAATGTAACTGGAAGGTAACAAGTAGCAACTCTACAGCAGCTTGTTGTTTGCTTGTTGACCTTTGTGATGAACTCTACGTACTCTTACAGTGATGCATAAAGAACTTGACTTTCTTAAAAATGACAAGTTTAACTATCCAGCTAACCTTGAAAATACATCTGAAATGCATTGTGTGTAGCCAGAAGAAGAGGAAATGTTTTTACCCAAATGTGTAAGATGACATTAAGCCTCTGTGGAAGACAGCTGACTCAAAGTCTGAATCCTGAGTGGCCAACAAGGCTGTGTTCATTTCACCAACAATCACACAAATTGCCCCTGCCATCTATTGACTCATGCCTAAAAACAATTTCTATCAACAAAACATACGAGTTAGGGCGAGAGTGAGTCCATGTGATGACAGACTGTTTACGTAGTCCTGAGAAAGGTCGCTGTGTCCCTGTACCCACTGGGCCGGAATCATCGTTCCAAATTTCTAATAGTTGCCGCATCTCGGGTGATTTCCTCAGGGGTGCAAACTGAAATGGACTTTTCTCAACTCAGGATACATCATATGTTTTTCCCATTTCCTCTTGCTGGTGTGATTTTTTTTTTTTTTTTGATCCCTTTACACAAAAGTCATATGTTCTGGTTAGAAAATATGGGTTGCTGTTTTGTTAAATAGACTACAATGAATATATTATTAGTAATCAATCGAATAGTATGAAAGGAAATGCTGCTCATGGAAACCGCTTCCTGAGGTTTTTTAAAAAAAATCTAAGTCTGATATTATGATGTCGTCACGTTGCCTAGGAACCACTGTACTGACCCATTTTTCATACACAGATAATTTTATTAAAAAAAATATCATTATCATTGTCACTTTCATGACAATAACATCTAATTTATATCTAAGACTGAATATTTAGATGTTATGACAACATTACATTGCTTAACAACCACCTTCTAACATATATATGTACCGGTATGTATGTATTTATATATATATATATA
>NW_005187418.1:5278960-5284796 GCF_000239375.1 Pundamilia nyererei
ATTAATAACATTTCATAATCTAATCTAATCTAATCTAATCTAATCTAATCTAATCTAAGATGTCCTCCAGGTCTTTGCTGTTAATAGGGTGAAACTGTTTGATGGTGTTTAAACAGTTTTTCGATGGACACAGTACATATCCTGAATCTGCTGTTGATGTACCAATTGCTTGTCTAATTTTTTGAATTTTTTCTGTGAAGAATTTGGCAAAGTCATTGAATGAAGTTAATCTGCCACTGACACAGGAGGGTTTGTTAGCCTGTCAACTGTAGAAAATAAGACCCGAGCATTATGACTGTTTTTGGTGATGATGTCAGAGAACTAGCAACTCCTTGCACTTGAGCTTACGCTAATGAGAAAAGAAAGAAGAAAAAAAACCAAACAAACACTTGTTTTTAGAGCTCTTTGATGGAGGGACGCTTCAGACCGTTGTCATGATTGTTGGTGAAACTACAGTTATGAACAGCTCTGGTGCTGTCGCTGGTAGAAAAATGGAGCCAAGGTCCAACAAGTATGAATTAAAAATAATAAACAAAAAAACAACCACCAAATGTAGGATGGAATGCAGGGAACGGACACGTTGATTTTAGAGGGAGAAAACCCAGCTAAGCTACATTTGCTGATGATCCTCTCATTTCATGTCGCCTTCCATCGCATCTACTGTACAAGACAGCAGAAGGAGTGACACGCACAACATCACTAAACAAAGTATGAAAAAAAAGATAGAAACAAGCAGAGTTTTTGAGTGGATGTCAAAGAAAGGAACTCTGTTCTGTCCCATTTCCAGCTGTGAAACCATCACACACTGATGCATTAAAAGGGATCAACAGCTCTGAAAACCATCATCCCATCATTAACAACACCCTGATGGATATCTTTACTTCTTATTCTGGGCTCCTCCACCAGGAGAGCATAGGACTTTACCTCATATTAGTGGAGGAGGGAAAGACTCATAGAGGGAAAAAGATGTTGAAGATAATAAGGCTGCTCACAGCTTCTAGGTCAGGAGGCTGGGACTGGTTAATTAGAGGGCTATGGTTTGGGCTTCTGTAGCCTGCAGTGTGTGTGTGTGTGTGTGTGCATGTGTAGTTATGTGTCTTCCTGGCAGGATGTGGGGCCTCGTTCCTTGGCTGTGCCATTGGCGGCTCATGGTGAGGCTTTGTTAATTTGCTGAAGTAATCGCTGCCAAAACACCCCAGGAGCTGTCACCTTGGAAGGACAAGAGGAGAGGCGACAGTGTGTGCTTTATACTGTTGTTCACAGGATGTCAGCAGCGTGACACCTGCTAATCACAGCTGCCACTTTCATGTGAGGAAATCAAGATCTTCCACAGAGCTGATTTATTCGTCAGACAAGGTGGAGCAGAGCTTCTGTGTTTACCTCTGTGTTTCTTGGTGAGGTCGCATCTGATGATATATAGGCTGTGTACACACAGGCCAGACCCTGATGTGCTACACTGAAATTACTCCCCAAAAAACTCATTGAGAAACTGGTGTGCCTCAGGATTGGGGCTTCTGGTCTAATAGATACTGGTGACAGTTTGGGAGGGATGAAAAATACAGCTAATCAATAAGAAGCAGAGGAAAATGCCGTGTGAGGTGCAAGACATGGTACCACACTCCCATTTTTCCACCATGTCTCCTAGAAAGTACTTATTTCTTATCTAGTACTCATTTGGGTTGGTAGGAAGTATAACTGTTGCTCAGATTATGTTTACAGGCAACAATTTTTTCTTCGTTTTTGCTCTTATGAGCAGTGGTAACAAGGAGTCTGGCGTTAATGGGGTTAATATAAACAGCAAAAGATTTTTACATCCTGCAAAGAAAGTGTGGGTGTGTTTTTAATATTGTAGCTTGAATTAAGGTTGTAACTTAAGAGATGTAGCCACTATGGAGTGAGCTTACATTTTAAAGCCTTGGTTAGCATTTTGGCTTCATAGTATCTGATGTGTTCCCTTGTCTTTGTCATCATGCTTGTTGCTGTGGGTTTCATGTTTTCCTTATCATCCTGTTTTAATATTGATTATTATTAGCACCTACAGCTACAGCAGTGTCTGCATATACTCCGCCTGTCCCTCAGAGCAGCCATGTCTCTAACAATGCAAAACTTTAAGCTTTAAAACAGATTAAACTTGGAAATTACATTGAAGAAATCACTGCCCTCTGTAGTTGTGATGGAGGGGAAGTTTAGCTGCAGTAATGCTGGGCTGCTCCAGATCTAGCTATTCTAACATGGTTAGACTCACTTTACAAGAGTCTGTTGTAGTCTGAAGAAAAAAGGACAAGCAGCCTACTTTGATTAAAAATGATTAAAGAGCAGAGAAAAAATGCATTTCAGTAGTTTGTTTAAACACTAGATAATTGATCTGTTAATTAGATTGACAATGGTCTAATTCAGTTACATATCTCTGTGTTTAAAATTCCCTGACCAAAATTGATCTCAACTTAACAAACAGTCGAGTTACTTTTACACCAAAGCATTTATTGTCTATGATTGTACCAGCTGTTACAGAAAGTAGAAGCAAATATAAATTTTTTAAAGCCAAAACGAAAATTGCACATCCAAACGTGCTCTGGCCTCCATCTGTATTGTTCTGCTTATTTGATTTCCTTCTCCCTCAAAACAGATTTGAATCACAGCCTCGGCCTTCCTGAATGGCCGAGCTCATTCCCCTCCCAAAGATGGGAGTGATTGTGGGGCATGAGCCTGAAGATTGCTGAAGTAATTAACGTTCCTGCCGGCTGGCAGATCCAATCGTCTCGTCTCGGATACAGCGGGAGCTGCTGCATGCCCGCACGTTCACGCACACAAGCACGCACAGACATGCACGTGGAGTCTCAAATTCAAAGTTTAATTGCATACTGTAGCACAATAAAATATGTCCTCATATACACAGACAGCTGTCACACTCAGAATGCTGTACTGCTTTGATGATTTAGTTAATATGAAAGCGAAAGTCAAAACAACCAGAGCGTCTGTCATCTACAGCACGTTCTTGCATGTACGTATGCCAGTGAAATAGCAATGATGTTGTTTTTCAGTGCTTGTGTATCTCTCTTTAATTTTAATAAGGCCATCATTACAAAATAGTACTCCTTCACGCAGCTGTAATTTCACCCAAGATTTGAAGATGCTTGGGATCTTTTCACTGGAAGGTTTTCCACATTTCCTGGTTTTCCATATTGTCGTCCTGCAATTCAAATGATAATCCTTCCTCTGTCAGACACAGAGAAATAAATCTCTCCTTACCTCTCTTTGCTCTCCTGCACACTTCCCACCTGTTCTCATATCAGCTGTCCTAATATTTTTCTCTTATCCTTCTCCTCTTCTCTCCTCATTCCCTCCACCTCCCCTACCTTATTCTCTCCATCTCCTCGCCGAGCCACCTCATCTCGTGCCCTCCTCCTCGCTTTCTGTCTCTCCTCCTGTGACAATTCTCAGCCATCTCCTTTGCCATCTCTAGTTTCCCTCGACAATCTTTTTTCCTCCACTCAACTCTTGCTCCAAATATTTTTCTTCTCTTCATTTCTACCCACACATTTTGTCCTCTCATCTCATCTCATCTCATCCCCTCTTCCTCTTTCCTTTTCCTTCTTCTCACCTATCAGGGAGGGCAAGCCAGCCTTTTGTCTCAAGGTGACTCAGAGCATCTGGAGCTGTTGCCGCGATATGTGAAGCAATTTATTCGCAAGCGGGAGGTGTGAGGAGACCGGACTCCGGCTCTCTGGTGACTCCAGACGTTGTGGCCGTCGACCCTGTCAAGGTTGCTGCTTGTTTATATCCGTATATAAAAAAAAAAAAAAGAAAAGCATATGCATAATTAAAAATTAACTGGGCTGCCAGATTCAGTTTGTGCTTCTTGGCATTAATTTTATTTAAAAAGAGGTCATAAACAAGCAGATTTACACACTGGATGAACGAGTCGAACATCCCAGTGTGAAGTGAGGTGTGTCAGTGCAAATGACAAGATGAATGGATGAATAATGTTTTACCTTCAAGGGTGGTCTTTATAGACTACTGTGTCCTGACATGAAAATTAAATCAGCAAGCTGTTAAAGGTGCCTAATTGTTCTTCATTTCTTCATGTGCTTCCCTCCCCTTTCATCCGTGTCTGGGATTGAGATGCCATATGTTTATGTGTGTCAGTATGTATTTATAGATGGAAAAAAATGATTTGAATGTGTAAATGTTGTGCAAGTACTTCATATTAAAAACATGTCAATGTGTTGGTCTCTGTGTGTGACGTTGGCAGCCTGTCCCAGGTGCTCCATTGATGTTTTCATATGCATGAGTCACATCTTTCATCATTTGGCAGGACAGGTCCTTCATCAGTACTGATGGAGCCTCTACACACATGTAATCAAGACACAGGCACACAGACACACACACACTGGAATACATCCAGGTTTCCAGGCATTTAGTCACCTCAAGGAATGCAAATGACTGTGCTTATTTTTTTTTAAAATTCAAAGCACTCAAGTAAAACACTGAAATGATTTTCTGTACAGTGTCTCTCACAGTTATTGTGTGGCTATTACCATTATCTGCTAGCTGTGCCAGCCTTTTCATGCTGTGCAACAACAACAAAACAGAAGAGTCTGCAGCCGTTTTTGCTGTCCTTAGGCGCAGTGGTTCATCGAGCAAGTGTCGCAGCCTGCACAGTGTGTGTATACAAAGACATATGACTTGTTAAAAAGAAGAGACTTGTTGGAATTAAAAATAATCAAATGACTGATCATCAACAAGTGTGACCATCTCTATGAAAGCTGTGGTTTTCACAGTGTTAACGCAATGACACAATCTTCGCGGCAGTGAAGGCCCCAGCATATACACCCTAAGATCAGACCATGCGATACTGGGCTACATCTGAGACTCTGCAGGCTTCAGTTAGTATGTTAAATGTTAAAATGAATAACAGTGCAGTTATAAAAAGACTAAAACCATATAGGTTTGTTTTCTTTTGTGAAGGATTTCCAGGAAAAATCTTAATCTGTTTAAAACATCCGCTTTATCCGAGACCGGGTCGCGGGGGCAGCAGCCTAAGCAAAGAAGATGGATGAAGATGTTTAAAACATTTTTTGGCCATAATGTGCATAGTTCAGCCGAAGTCCAGATCTCAGTCTGATTGAAATGCTATGCAGGACCTTTAGAAAAATGTCTATAAACAAATGTCTGAAAACCTCAATGAACTGTAAGAAGAGTGCGCTTATTGGTTATTGTTGCTAAAGGTGGTTCTGCAAATTACCTAATCATGGGATTACTTAGTTTTACTTCGACTGCAAAGAGTCCAGTGAAGATTTTCTTTTCCACATGCAAGTAACAAATACAAAATGCAGTTTTAAAATTGTTTTAGTTATTAGGGGGAAAAAGCTATTCAAACCAACAAATTTAAGTCCAGACTAGGCCACAGCCACACCAAAATCTTCATTTTGTCTTTTTAACCACTCAGAGGAGGCTTGCTTTTATGTTTCTGGCCATTGTCTTACTGAATAACACAAGTAAGGCTACGCTTCAAAGCATTTCCTTCAGGATTTTCTAGTAGACAGCAGAAATCATGATTCCATCAATTATAACAAGTCGTCCAGGTCCTGAAACAGCAAAGCAGCCCTAGACCACCACACCACCTCCACCACGTTTAACTGTTAGTATGATGTTCTTTTAATAAAATGCTGTGTTAATCTTATTTGGGCAAGTGTGACATTCAGATCTTCAAATGTTGTTCCGGGTTCTTCTGTGACCTCTTGGATGTGGTGGGCTCTTGGAGCAATTTTGGTGGTCCAGTCAATTTTACGAAGGTTCACCCGTGTTTCTCGCTGTGACTTTTGATTTTTTTTTT
>NW_005187418.1:5285229-5309272 GCF_000239375.1 Pundamilia nyererei
TGCAATAGTTAAAACTTTTCACTAACAACTAAAAAATGTGAACTGTAATTTAACATATGGTAAATATAAAAACAATATGCAAGAGCTAAAGAATGGCAAAAAAATGGTGCTGATGTGTTACAGTTACATAAATGTGGAGAGATCTGGTCACAGAGCCCCAGATGGCCTGATAGCATGTAGAGGGTGTTTACTGATGGCTGGGATGAATTACTTTCCCCACAGCAGAATGGAGAAGCTCTTCCAGATGTTAATGTGTAACAAAGAAGTGAAACGTGCAGTTCTTAAAACCTCCATCTGAAGAAGGTTATTTTAGATTATGCTATATTTAGATTATGTTTTTATTAGCACAAGTACATCATTCTCCACTGTATACATTGCTGCTTCATAGATTACAAGTTCAAATTCAGAAGCATCCATTTTTTCCTTCTCACCAACAAAAGAAAATGACATAGATGCTTTATGATATAGAGATGGGCATCTCTTCTAACTATACTTTCCTTTTGCACAACAATGCTATCAGATAGTTGTACCCAAAAAGATAAAATCCACCTTCACCTGTTCAAATCCAGGCTTTTTATCTTGGGCCAAAAAGCATGTCTTAATTACATAATTACCAAAGCCCGCTGAGCCTCTTTCTGATCTTCTAGGATGAAAAGCAGTCCAATTACCTCAAATGCTAAAAATATGGGATCAGCAGCAGAGAAGAGGATTAAATCAATATTATGGTCCAATCTAAGGCAATGCTCCAATAACAAAGAAGAAAGTAATGGAAAAATCATAGTGCTCCCGAACATTACTCATCCGGCTTCCTCAATGGAGTCTTATCTCGTTATGACAACAGCATGGAGTAAAAGGTCACCTTGGACTGAGGTATGTTATCTTTGCTTGAATTTGCTTCAGGCAGGGGTTACTGGAGAGTTAATAGCGTGCCATGATCGCCACTCTGTCAGGTTTGGTAAACGCTGACAGAAATTATGTCAAAAGTTGAAAAGTTGACAGCAGATTAGAAGTGACAGAAGAACATCACTGCCAGTTGATGGTATCTTTTTTCTGCCTTGTATTTGTGTCACCAGCTGACATGTGACCCAAACACCAAAAGGATATTCCTCCCGGATGCTGCAGCAGATGATTGACCTCCATATGACAAGATCAGCGAAGGAGGCTTTGATCTGTGACCAGATCCTCATCTTCGTCCGCTAGTCTGTCTTTCCTGTCCTTTCTAACTTGTATATTTTCTTAGTTCTTAGTTATCAGATATCACTGTTGTGCCATTGTTTGATATTTAAGTATGTTTAACTGTATTTTCTACACATATGTGTTGATTTTTGATATGTTATCAGAGGTTTGGCAAGTTCCAAATAGAGAAGTTAGTTCAAAAGTCGTGTATGTATTAACAGATGTGTATTTACAGAGAAGTCTGAATTAAGACACTGAACAGCAGGCACTTAGCTGTGCCTCATAATCTACCACAAAATCTCTGTAACATACACACAATGACATGTTTGTATATTTTCAACATGCAACAATTCTTTACAAAAACAGTACTCACCCCTCAGAACTTGATCTTTTGTCACAGCAAAGTCACTGATAACTCAGATCCGAGGTCCTGGTGACATAGTTACTCTGCTCTCTTATCTCCTTCCTCCTTTGATCACTATTACAGCGGTCCCCAACCCCTGAGCCATGGACCGGTCCGTGAGTCGTTTGGTACCAGGCCGCGAGAGTTGAGGCTCAGGTGTGAAATTTATGGTTTTCAGGGTTTTTATTATTTTTTGGCGTCATTTCTTTTTTTATTGTTTTTATCGCTAACTCGGTTTCCCTGGATCTTTTCCCGGGTGTTATGAATAAATCTTCTCCTTTTTTTTGTACTGGTACTGGTTTTATGTTGTTGCATTTATCTGCGACACCTTAAAGGCTGGTCCGTGAAAATATTGTCGGACATAAACTGGTCCGTGGTGCAAAAAAGGTTGGAGACCGTTGCACTATTATATTACTTTACCTGCTAAACGTAATTTATAATGCCACTGTGCTGACGACATTTACTATAAACAAATTATTGCATCGTTGACGTCAACCGGTTCACGAGCGTTTTCTACAAATGACAGGAAGCTAAATCAAGAAGTACAAGTGATGCATTTCCCAGCATTCCCGTCCACCATCAAAACTTTCCTGAGGCAATGCTCGTTTTAAATAATTGAGTGCAAAACGCTTGAATAAATATTTGATGCATAAAAAAAGGCTTTGGTTCACAGTCTGTCCACCTTAACATAATAGTGAACAATGTATTCTGTGTAACCTGAAGGATCCGTATGATATTCCTTTTGATTTGACCCCAGGGCTGAATAAGATTTGCGATACAGATGTGTAGCTAACCAAAATCTCTAAGGAATGTTTCCACCACCTTGTACTATGAAACTTTCTATGCTGTGAAGAACTAAGGTCATGGAATCAAGTATCAGGCTACCCAGAGTACTGTAATATGGCTTTGTATTCTATTAGAATACAAATGTTCCTCAACAAAATAGGAGCAACAAAGAAGAAGTACACATGCATATTCTTTCAAAAAGGCTCTTTAATTGGTCTAAGTGATTAATTACAGGGTGAGGGAGCCAGGTAATATAGATACTAGAATAGCTTTCAATTACCTCATTTAAATTTGATCATTAAACAGTTAGAGGAGATGGGAAATAGGGACAATGAGGGAATATAAAAGAGTGGAAAAGAGGGAGTGATGAAAATCGTAATATAGGCAAACTGTAGAGTTAATACAGTAATAACAAATGTTTCAATAAATCAGCGACAGCTTTACAAAAAGAAAAACTCAGAATGTGCCAGAGGTGTATTTAGAAAAAGAGTGACTATAAATTCCTATCATATGTAGAATACATGAATATGACACTAACAGCCTCAATTAACACATTTCTCTATATTGATATAGTATTTAGGATATAGAATTGATTTAATGTCAGGCCCTGTGCGATGTTGTGCTGTACTGTAGCCTCACAGTGAGACACAGCGAGGAACGAGAGTCCATAGTTTAAGACACCTAGTGCTGGTCAATCCTGTCCTGTCGCTTTCACCAGTTTGCAGATTGTGTTCACATGGACTGCTTTCACATAGTCAATCCCTTGTCTGCCTCATCACTAAATGAAGACGTGAAGATTTTAGCTCCAAAACATTATGAATATTTAATTAAGTTACCTGAAAATAACAGATGTCTCAAAATGATTATTACTTCAGTTTAGAAAACTGCTGCTGCTTTGTGTTTCTGGAATACAAGCATTTTAATACTGAATGTTTCATGTTGGAAATAAAACTCTCCACGTCTGCTTTGCATGTCTCTTAAAATATCTTGCTACAATGGCTGCTTGTTTTTGGTGGTTGTGTTTAAAGATAGTCCATCTATTCGACACCCAAGACTAAATCCCAACCATCCACAATAAAATATACACAACACACACAGCATGAAAACTCTGGTTATAGTTTAACCATGCGCCAACACCATAGACTGCTGTAAATTTTGGTGCACATTGAAGCACAGAAAACACATAAGCGTTGTTCATAAGAAAGCAGCAAGTGGGTTTAACCTGCCAACGTCAGATTTCGGTAGCTTTCTTGAGGATATATTGGTAACAGTGCAGTCTTCTTTCTGTACTGATTATCGCGTCAGTTCAACATATCCGTAAAATCTGGCGAGCCAAAACTTTGTTCTTTACCACATAAAGTCACATCGAAAATCAACAGTTACTTCAAGTCACACACTTTACCCTTTTACGTTAATCTAACCAATAAACTCTCTCCACAGTGGTAATGTTTTAATGTCCTGTCAACTGTATAACCACAATTTTCACCTTTTGAGGTCCTAGAGGTGTCCAATCAAACTTCAGATTCCAAGCTGGACACCCGTCGCCAGGGCCTAAGTACACAGGGGCTCCCCACAGGCTGCCCCCCTGCTCCCTGACCTACCTGAGCCTCTGATCCAGTCTGGGACCCCTGATAGACCCCGTAGGCTCCATACACACTGTCCTGGTACAACAGAGCCCGCTGCCCCCCACACCCCCCACCACCACAAGCCAACAGCTGGCAAACTGGGCTGGATCCTGGGTGATTGCTAGCAGTCTGGCTGTGGTGCTGCAAGTCCAGGGGACCATGGTAGAGGGGGAGTCCAGGGTATGAGTTCAGGTAATGTGCATACTGTCTGCTGAGCAAGCTGGTGGCTCTCCGTACCACGCCCCGCCCTATCCCAGTCCCATGTTGCACTGCTTCTCCATATGTTGGTAGGTGGGTTGAGTGCGAGTAGCGCAGCCGCTGGCCCTTACGCCCATTGGGCTTCCTTTGGTCCTCCCTTATATGGAGGTAGGCCTGGTTCCTCGGGAGGCACAGGTTGTTTCGAAGATGTGCAGGATTGTATGCCTTAGCAGGTGTAGTTTGAGTAAGAATACATGGGAAGAGGTCTGGAAGGGTTGAAGGTGATTGACTGGACAGGGAAGACTGGGATTCATCAAGCTGGTGGATCTGCTCGCTACCCCATGTTGCTTTGAGAAAAGAGGGGCGTCTGTGCCTGCGTCTGCCTCTCAGCACAAGGTCCTCCGGTGGCCAAGAGCCGTAGTTCTCTACACGCGGAGGCATCGTCTCCCCTGTGTAAATATTGTCAACGCTCGGGGACGACATGTGGTTGTCTTGGAGGTGGTTGACTTTAAGCTCACTCAGACACACAGGACTTTTGTCACTCTTTTCCTGCTCCCCGTGTATTCTCCTCTCCACATCCCCATCGTCAAACTGAAAACTCTTGGACCTCCTTTTCCGTCGGGAAAACCCCAGTTGAACATGCTGGTTTTGGGGTGAGGAGGCTGGGTGAGAGGTGTAGATGTCAGGTAGCTGGAGATCGGTGCAGGGAATGAAGGACGAGTGTGAGTGGGTGTCTACATAGAGTCTCCCGGTGGTTTGGTAGTGGTGTGGATGTTGATGAGGGAGTGGCTCTCCAACGGCCAAGTGGGGACTGCTGAGGCTGGAAACAGGAAGTGGTCTGTCATACAGACATGAAGTAGAGCGTGTTGGTAGTGTGTAGCGCAGTGGTGTGGGCCTGCTCATACCCCTCTGCTGTTTCAGAGAGGTTACAGCAGTCAGAGGTGGGGTTAGAGACTGCTGAGGAAGAGAGCAATGATTCTCTGTAATATAAGCAAACCCTGCTGGTACAGCTTCTGTGGCAACTTGTGGAACACGAACAGGCAAGCTGCCACCATGTCGACTCAGCTGTTCAATGGTCTTGGTGGCGTTGTCCAAGGAGCTCTCTACATTAGCGGTGGAGACCAAATCCTTTGCAGTTCGAAGCATCTTAAGCATATTTGCTTGCGCGTAATTGGAGGTCAAATCAGGTTTGGCCAAACCAGACGAACGCCCAGTATCCTCCACTCCATTGAAGCAACTGTAAATACCCTGAAAGATAAACGAGAGGGACAAAAAAAACAAAAAGAATGAAGACAAGACGTGAGAAAATTTCTTTGCCCCCAAAGGTCTTTTTAAGGACTACTTTGGCATTACCTTGAAATACTGTTTTGTTTCTTTTATATGTTTGTATTTCATCTGATCTAATGAGAAAGGCTGAGCTGCATTACAATACAATGTTGTGTGTTATAATAGACCACTGCTGGTTATAACTACAGTGAGAGTTGGTGAATCCTTATTTATAGCTGCTGTCTGTGTTTCTAATATTAGGAAGAAACAGTGAACATAGTGGTGGTTCAGGCAGGGTTCAAGAAGTCAATCTCTGCAACAGTCTTGGCCACACTACTGAAGCTGCTTTAGGCTACTCTCAGCTGTGGTGTGTCTGCAAGCAACTTTGCAACCCACCTCCATCTCAGCTTCTCCTCTTAATGATGTCAGTGATTCTGGCTGTAGCTGTGCATTGGATGTTAACCTGACATATGTTGGTTGCACATATCTGAGGGAAGCACAACAGGTTCAAATAATACTAGTCCTATTCTAGCTGGATATGTCTTTCACAGATTGAACCAACGGCACATATCCAGCCACAGCTTCATCTGTCACAGCAGGAAGAGAAGCTACCGTTCTGCTTACATCCAGATGTCTACTGTCTGTACTGCAATACTTCTCTCAATTACCACAGACAAGAATGACTCAAAAGACAAGAAAACAGAATTTAGGAATAAATCAAGAAATCACTGGTTAGCCACAAACTGTTTAACTTTGAATCGCCCTAGTGGGAACAATTTAACAGATGAGATTTCCCCCATCTTAAAGTGATGACCCACCTCTTATATACTAAACATCCCATTGGCATAAAAATAGATTTCATTAATATCTTATCTTGTCACCGAGGCAAGTCTTAGTCACCAGTAAATTATGCATTCTCCCCGAACCCAAGGAAAAACTGTTTAAGCTGAGAGGATTGAACCAATAGTGGCACATGGGGACACATGCCTAAAGTCCCTTACAGAACAAACTGTCTCTAACTCTAACAAACAAAGAGCCAAATCCCATGACTGTTCTCTGCTTACAGTTAGCTGAGACATCCTGAAAGAGCCAAATTTAATTTGGTCCTTGGGGCCGCCCCATATGGATTAATGATCAGATAGTCATTTAGCCGTTAATCGGATAAAACCCAGATCCAGACACAATGGTATGATTACCCAGTAGAGGAGGCTGGAGTCCATAGACATTTTCCTGGCTGTAACTGAGGCCAGAGCATTTTGCCTCAATAACCACATTCCAAAACAACTGCATCAACAAACTGGGTAGTGATTTAGGCTAATTGAACATTAGGCAATCAAAGTTAAATGCTGAGTAAACATCAGAATTAGAGCTGCTTTTCATCCTTTTTTGTCTCTCCCCTCCCCTCTCATTCTTAATAAGAATACTGTACCATTTTAGCTAACATTATAACAAGGCCTTTCAATAACGCAATGTAATTGCATGCAAATACACAGCCATTTGCATTAATTTATCATCACATAAAAGCCACTTCGTGTAAAACAACATGTTAAATGAAGAAAAAACCAACCAACCACTTAGAGCCAAAATAATATACCAGCCAGTCTTTCAATCTCTCCAGCAAGCTGTTATACAACTAATCAAATTACAGGGGCCAATCAGTCACTTAACTAAATGATCAATGCAAAAATCAGCGAGGCAATTTCTCAATCCCCCTTCTGTAAATCATGCAATCAGTTATCAAACCAACCGAGGATGCATAAACAACCCAGCTCTCTCACAAAAACAACTTAATCAACTGACAAGAGGCAACCTGATAGCTGAGAGGTTAGAGCACATAACAGCCATCCATCCATTTTCTTCATTGCTTATCCAGCCAGGGTCAGAGTGAGGCTGGAGCCAATCCCAGCTGACACTGGCTAAGAGGCGGGATATACTCCGGATAGGTCACCTGTCCATCTCAGGGCTAACACAGAGATAGACAGGTGTTCGAGCTAACATCAACACATACGGCCAATTAACCTGAGGCAGGAAGCCTAAGCACCCAGAAAAAAAGCCAGGTGGGCACAGGGAAATCATTCAAAGTCCACAAATAAAGGCCCCAGCCAACCAGCAGGTCAGAACCCAGCGTTAACCTCTGTACCAAAGAGCCATATCAACTGTTAAAAAAGAAGATTTAATCCAATATATGTAATATATTCATTATATATATTAAAATCAATATGTATGTCTAAATCTTTTTTGCATTTTCTGTGTCCTCACTGGACCACAGTGCAACCCTGGAACATACCAGATGTGCACAAATGCCATCAGCAGTGATCCCATCCCAATTCCCGCTTGATTTTTGCTGCCTGCTTTCTTTCTATCCTGCCTGTTTTTGTTGCTCCTATTTCCACGAAGGCAATAAATAAAACAACAAAAATCAGTGAACAAACTTGCAAATCTCACCCTGCTGATGGCCAACAGGAAGTCGAGTTTGTGAGACTTGTGAAGGGAGTGTCTTA
This sequence comes from Pundamilia nyererei, assembly GCF_000239375.1. Classification (NCBI taxonomy): domain Eukaryota; kingdom Metazoa; phylum Chordata; class Actinopteri; order Cichliformes; family Cichlidae; genus Pundamilia; species Pundamilia nyererei. The sequence continues at coordinate 5,293,185 of NW_005187418.1, forward strand.
GTTTCCAGTAAAGCAGGTGTTCCCAGGCAAAGACCAGCAAGCTGAGGCCCATAGCCACCAGTAGCATGTAGAATACACCTGCCATGTTGTCGATGTCCAACTTGCTGCTCATTACTTCGTTCTTCTCATTCTGGCAGATGCCTGACAACCAAACTGTCTCTAAGCGCTCGGTGTCTCCTAAAAGGGATGAAGGTTTATGGGAGTTAGTCAGAGACATGACAGCTTTATAGTAACCTGAAGATAACCATTTCCATAATGAACATGTCATATGTTTTAGAGGTTTTTTTACACTGTAGTTGGACAGAGATAACTTCAGGCAACTCTGAGTTCCATAGTGTGAATGCTTGTTGTAAACAAAGCAAACAATTATTCTGGATAGATGAAGTTTTTAAGGTGATTTAAGTTTTTGGAGTAGAGCAAAGTTTTTGTTTTGTTTTGTTTTGCTTTAGAAAACAAAATATTCTAATGTCATAGGTTTCAATTTCTCATAATAAACCTATGATAATTATTATTCAGTTTGCATGACTCATTCTGTATTGCGGCCTAGGAATCGTAACAATTGGGGGCTCGTCCAATATTCCCACCTTTAATTTTGGGAAAATGTGAGTAAATATAGTCTAGTTGTTGGTATAGTGGACTGTATGATTTGCACTTGTCTTTCCACTTTCCCTGGCCACATTAATGGCCCAGTCACAGGGCAAAGGGTTATTAAATTTTGATGATTTCCTTCTATTAAATTAACCCTACATATTGGGGAGAAATGTGCTCAGATTGGAGTGTGTTTAATTTGGTTTATTGTTCTTTTTGCACACACATCATATGCCACACACTTGCCAGCTCATCCATGCACTGCTTCACACCACTGATATGAATTTACACTCATCACGATTATTATTAAGTTTAATTAACCTGTGCTAATCCTTATTCATTTGGTGGTGAAACTTCATCCTTTGTTGCCTATGAGCTGACCATATATAGTGGAGATCTGTGAGGCTGGAGCACAGGTATGTCTAACTGAAGTGAATATTTCCATCTGTGGAGATACTGTATAGCTTTAATGTGAATATGTGAATTATAAAGGGAGATATTAAGTGCATATTATACTGTATATTTAGGTAATTATTAATGTTTTTTAAAATTCAACAAAATTTTGGACCAAAACTCAAAGATATGTATGCATAAGGTGTACACAAAAGCTTTATACATATGCATATTTTGTCTTCTTTGTTTTTCTGGTCATGTTAATGCATTCCCCTGTTCCAATACAGCACCCTTTATATCAGAGAACGTAAGGTCCCTGAACATATCTCCATTAAATATCATTACCACAAAAGCCACCCCTCTAGGCCTCTGAACAGGTGGCCACCTCTTGAGCTGAGCTCTCCCCAGCGGCCCATTTTATCACCCAGTTACCGTATGTTGACCATAAACACACTGTTAGTTACATCATCACGGAAAACTCAGAGGTAGTGTGAGTGTGTGCGTATGCGGGGAGGGTGCTCTTAAGCTCTCAGAGGAGGGAGGATATTAACTCCAGACCGGCGGCAGCCACCATGGTGAATGTGTTTGTGTGTATGTGTAGGTAGGACGTGTATATATATGTGTGTGTGAGTGTGTCACAGAGATAATCATATCCCTAACATTTCCTGCTGTTCTGCAGGATATTAACTCTTCCCTGTAAGCCCACTTCCCTGCTGATACAGCACACACTGAACTGGACTGACTCCAGATCCATGGTGCACATACAGTGTGCCACAGAGACAGAAATAAACACAGACGTTTACCGTTGAGGAAAATCTAAAAGTGTGTGCAGGTACGAGATGTACTTTTTAAAATGAAAGATTTGGATCTGTGCCTACCATCTCCAAGGAACTGCAACAGTGCTAGATCAATAGGTCGTTTCCAGCGTGAGTCTTTCTCCAGAGCGATGCCATACCCCGTGGTGGCAAACACTTTCCCACTGCCGATGGTCACCAGTTTGCAGCCCTCATCCTTCCCGGCCATGTAGTTTAAAACAGCAGCATCATAAATGAAGGCGTCCAGCTTCCTGCATGCAAATGGAGTATCTTAAGTGTAGTGGCTGTTTGATGTTTTTATATATACATATATATATTACTTAAAATGTTCTCTGTATGATTTTATTTCCACCCTGATGAAGCTTCAAATCCAAATGCATCAGTCAGTCAATAAAGTTATTCTATATATTACAAGTTCTGCTGGATTTTTCAGACTGTAAGCTGTCCTCATGAACCACAGACATAGGTGAAGTTGTTCCAGAATCCCCTGCACCGTGTGTTTCACTGCCTAACTTTGCCCTCCTAATCCTTCTGATTTCTCTTTTCCGTTTTGCATATTTGTCATATTTGCATGTGTTAGATCATGAACACATTTTAATATTAGACAAAGATTACAGAGTAAACACAAAATGTAATTTTTTAAAATAATGACTTCTTTTATCAAGCAAGTAAAGTTATCCAAACCTACCTGGTCCTGTGTGGAAAAGCAGTTACATCCTAAACGTAAGTAACTAACAACCTGGCTGTGACAAGAATTGCAATCAAGTGTTTGTGAAAACTGGCAACTGATGGCAGCAGATGGCCGCCCCACCCTGAGCCTGGTTCTGCTGGAGTTTATATCCTGGTAAAAGGAGTTTTTCCTTCCCACTATCGCCAAGTGCTTTCTCCTCGGTGGTCTTTGGCTGTATTATTGCAGGATCTTTATCTTATAAATAAAGCGCCTTGAGACAACAGATTAATTTTGTGCTATTTGAATTGAATTGAATAGATGAAGGCATCTTGAAGCAGCAAAGCAGCCCCAGACCATCGCACTACCACAGCCATGTCTGACTGCTGGTACCATGTCAGGACTCAGAGCTTCCAAAATGTTTGTCTTGTCAGGCCACTAAAAATTTTCCCCAAACTCTTAGGGATGATCAAGATTTGGCAAATGTGAGAAGAGCTTTGAGTTCTTTTTGGTCAACAGTGGTTTTCGCCTTGGAACTCTCCCATGAATATCATTTTTGCCCAGTCTCTGAAGGCCCAGTGAGGCCTGCAGTTCCTTAGATGTTGTTCTGGGCTCTTGGAATAACTTTGCTAAACCAGCCACTGCTCCAAGTTTTGTCTATTTGTGGGTAATCACTCTCATCGCGGTTTAGTGGAGTATCAAAGCCTTAGAAACTGCTTTGTAAAGCTTTCCAGAGTAATAGACATCAGCGTGACTTCAGTGTCTTTAGAGGGTGGCATAATAATATGATGCTTTTTCGACAGGTGTAACAGTAATCATGCCTAAGAATGGTTTGTGACATTTAACTCAAATTAAAACAAAAAAAAAAGGTTAATCGCAGTTAAATCATGTTCCAAAAAGAGTTGGGTGTATTTTTTCACAAAGCACCAGCATCAGCTTCGATAGAATTTCTCCCTTAGTGAATTTTTTTTGTACTTACTGAGTTGTGTACTCTGTGTGTAGTTCGGGGTATTTTAGCCTATCAAATAGGAATGTGGTATTTTACTTACTACAGCCCACATTCTGCCTTCTAGTCCGACATTACTGTCAGTTAATTTAAAAAGCAATCATCTAGTTTGAATCTTGCTTGATAGTAGAAATTCATCAAAAAGAAGCTTTACTCAGCTTTTTTTTAAAAGTATAATGCCAAATTTAAATGCACCAGTTGAGAGCCTCTCTCTTACAACACTCTGAAAAGTCTCGAACAGAAACCCAGGCTGTCGGATACAAGGATATCGTTGGACCCCAAAGCTACAGCTAGAGGCTCTGTGAGGCTGAATTAAGATAAAAAACACTTTGGGCAAAGAGGTAACGTCAACGGGTTCACAATGACAGGCAAGTATTCACGGGCTAATATCTGTTCCCTGCAGACAGTGACTGTCTGCAACAAAATTGAGTTGGTTGGATAAAGTTTAAAGTTAGGACATTGCATTAGATTAAAAAGTCAAAGGATCAACACAATAGTTACGATTTATGCTCTTGGGCTCATGGATACCTGCACTAAATTTAATGGAATCTATCTCACTACATTAACCTCCTATCTATCTTGTACTTGATCGTGACACCAAAGTATCTGATACAATTACTTCATCATCTTGCCACCGTGAATGCTTTTGCCGAATTTCAGAGCAGTCCATAAGTCGGTGGTCTTTTACGTCTGGAACTGACTGACAACACACTCCATCAGGTGCATTACTAATTAAAGGTAAAAAAGAAAGAAAGAAAGAAAGAAAGAAAGAAAGAAAGAAAGAAAGAAAGAAAGAAAGAAAGAAAGAAAGAGAAAGAAAGAAAGAAAATGTTGGATCAGATGTCTGAAAATCTATTTTTATTTCAGAGGGAAACCAAGAAAATCAGTAAAAAAAATATAAAGAGTGCACAACTGGTTTATAAAAAATGTCCCAAATCACCTGTATGGTTCTTCAAAAATGATCTGGTCCTTTGTGAAGTTGGCATTCTCGACAGCTCTTTTCTATACAAATTAAGCTCTACTAGAAATTACTTTAAACCTAAAAATACACCCATCAGATTGGCCTATTTTAGAAATAGATACATAGAGCATCAAACCTCAAGTGTACTATACAAATTCTAATAATTATTACTATGTCTTTACTTGGATGAGGACCAATTAAATATAATTTTCTATCAAAATGTGTAATATATTTAAAATGCAATTAAAACTTTACCCATTTTTGAGGCTTTCTAGGGCTTCCTCCACCCCTTTCTGGTTGTATTTCACCATGTACGTATGCATGTCGGGGTAGTTGCTGCGGATGTTTCTCTCTGTGCTTCCATTTGGGACGGTCCCGAAGCGGAAAGGAGGATAATGCTCATGTGGTCTCTGGAACTGCAGGGAGACGGAGGAAGAGAGAAAAGGGAAAGGGGAGAAGACGCATGAGATAAGTGAGACATAGTGAAATAAGAGACTTTCAGTGAGGAGAAAAACATAAAGAGAGAAGAAGTAAGCAGTGACAAGAGACTGACGGTAGTCAGGGAAGAATATGGAAGTGGGAGAGAACAAAAAAAATGCTGATGAGGAGAAGAGCAAAAGGGGAAAAATATATTTTAAAATGTAGACAGGGAAAACTGAGGAGAGTAAAGAAAAATGAAGATATGAAAAAGGAGTATGGGCTCAAATTGTGGCCATAAATATTTTGTACTTGTAAATCAGTTTTGTATGTGTAAAAAGAATTTGTGTGTGTAAAAAAGATTTGTATGTGGACTTAAAAATAAAATACGTGTGAAACTCTGCAAGTTGCAAGTACAAATTTTGACCCTATTTTTCTTCCTTTCATCTGATTGGTCAATGTCATGTCAATCACATATTTAACTATCCAATCAGAGAACAGATGGGTTTGGCTATTGGAGGGGTGCTTTATGGAGCTTCAGGTCCTTGAAGGGAATAAATGCCCTAAAGGAGTGTCAGAGAACAAAAAACAAAGGAAAGACCAAAGGATGTGGAAAAGAGGAGGCAAAAGACGAAAGAGCAGAAGAAACAGGTGAAAGAAAATGAAGATGAAGGATGTGCAGAGGAAAGAATAAAAAGGAAGGAAAGGGGAAAGAAAAAACAAGAAGAATTCAGGAAAAGGAGAAAAGGAAACAAAGGGAAATTAGGAAGAATCTTAAGCAAGAAATTGTGAATCAATAAATGGAGAGGGAATTAAAAATAAACTAAAGAGCAGACATAAGTGTGAAGTAACATGGTAGAAAGGAGTCAAAAGGATGAGGGACTACTTAGAATAATTTATTTCAATTTCATGAGCTGGACCACACCCCAAACACTTAAATTTCTACAAATGCCTGCTGGCACCACGTACTCTCTGCTGACATTTTCTGTGGCTCAACGTCTCTCAAAGGTATGATGGCGATTTGCTAGGCCCAGAAGCCACCGCCGATCCTTGGTAAAGCCTTTTCCAAACTACAGCCTCTGCCCAAGCTCCCTGCTTCATCTTCAATTAACGCCTGTCATTCATATTTCAGGTTGAGGTTCTTGCTAATGAAATCCATCTTAAAGTCATTCCATCTTTTTCCAAAACTGATCTTATCGGCAACTAAACGTAACGCTGGATAAATGGAATGGAAGCCACTCACTCACCTCAGTGTTATTAAAATCTGATATCAACATGCATGAGTTCAAATCATTTCACTGCACAGAGATGATCCTAGCGTGGTTCAATCTGTGGCTGATCGAAGTTCGCGTTTGATTAGATGATGCAGAGAGCAGAATGAAGCCGAAATATGTCTGTTAACGCTCAATTAGACTGTAAACAGCAAAGAGCTATTCATCTTGGTTACAGCGTTGACCTTTTGCGCTGAGCACGAATGAATGGGCCAATCAAAATGTGAGCGTACGAGTAGATGCGTCTATGTGTGTTCATATAATCACGCTTTAGCTGCATTGCAATGGCTTTCGATGAGAGGCTTTTTGTTATAATGAGCTATTTGGAAAAAAAAAGGCCACATCACAGCCAGAAGATTAGAAATTACAGGATAGGTTCACATTGTGCAAGTCTATCTTGATTTGACACCCATACATACAACTGAAGAATTATTGGTTGCTGTAATTGCTGCTCCCGTCCATGCTGGCCATCAAGAGATTCCCTCTAAAAGCAATTTCATTGTAATTGATGGGGCGGCGATGTCCTGAGCTCCTCTTGTGTACAAAATTGCAGAGTGTGTTTAAGTTAATAAAATAATAATATGTAGCATCAACAGCCTTTTAGTGACTAATTGCAGCTTTGGAAAACAGTTTCTGTGGAAGCAAAGGGCAGAATTTCACACAACAATTCCTGAACTTGAAAGGTTACTGCAATTTTATACAGATCAAGGACTACAGAGTTTGTTCCCATTAGTTTGAAATTACTTTAATAGAAAAAAGGGCAGTTATGCATGTCTCATATTGTATGTGGGCATTAAAATACACTTATTTTAGTACATAATGACTGTACAAAAAGTCCTCTTACTGAGGAAACTCTTTAGGTTAAATTTTAGGAAATAAATTTCTATCATTAGGATTAAGCCAGTAATCTCGTTCAGCAGTGCGTCCTATAACCCTTTAAAAAAAAAAAAAAGTACAAATGCCTCATGGTAAACTTAAAACCTCATGATTGCGATTATAATCACATCACAATTATAATCATCCTTTTACCTTATGTGTTATCTGTTCTTATTTACAGCATCAGAAGATTCCCATTTCATCTGAGCTGGAGACATTTTTTCAAACCTGAATATGAAACACCTACACTACAGTGATGTGTATAATAAATCCACAGCTCACAAATAATCCCCCCCCCAAAAAGTATTTCATCCTGTTTGAGAAATTTCAGAACTTCACGGGTGGTAAGGTGGTGCGGTGATTAGCATTGTTGCCTCACAGCATGCAAGTTCTGGGTCCTCCTTAAATATTCTGTGTGTAGTTTGTGCTCCCTGTGCCTGTGGATTTTCTCTGGGGATGCCAGTATCCTCCCAAGGCCCAAATACATGCTTGTTAGGTTAACTGGTGATCCGAAACTGACTGTAGTTGTAGATGTGTGATAGATAAAGCACTGCATGAATGGCTTTAGTGACTTGTTGTGTAAAGCTTTAATACATACTTTATCCAAATGCATCATATACAATTCAAATATGTGATGATAATTATGGCATTACACATAAGCTTTAAATCTGCAATTTAGTGCTAGCTAGATTCTGGAGTACTGCAAAAGACACCTGCGCTTCTTCCGGCCCACTTAAGCTCCAGAGTTAAACCAAAAGGAATGAGTCCATTTTTAAAATGTAAGAAGTAGAAAGTACACATATTTGTTTAAAAATTTAGGGAATAACAGTAAAAAGTTATCTGAAAAATAAATACTCAAATAAAGTGCAGATACCTGAAATTCTATTACATTTTATTTAATATTTGCACTTTATTACTTGCCACCTGTGGCTATTAGCAGAGATGGACAGTAACTGTAATCTGATTACTTGTTTCAAGTAACAAGTAAGGGATTATGATTGCAAAACAGTAATTAGTAATTAGTAATCAGTAAAGAAATGGCATTACTTTCTTGGAGAAGTAATCAGTAATTAGTAACTAATTACTATTCTCAAGTAACTTGACCAACACTGGCTCTTAGTAACTTAAACCCTATTTAGTCCAATTGGCTCATGATAGAGAATAAATAATAAAGAATGATCATATAGTTATGCATGTTAAACTAAATATTGAGATATATTTGGGTTTAAATAAAGCTCTTCTTTTGGATAGATTCATATTTTGTCCATAGTTAGTGCCACAGAGCAGATTTCTTTCTATTAATTTTCTTTGGAAATTCTAGGAAATTATGATGTTATTTTCAGAACAAGACATATTTCAAAGACTCCTAATTGTGTGTCCTTTAAACCTGCAACATGTAAACCTAGCGAGGGTACGATCTAAACCTAACCAATCTTTTGTTGTGCTGAATTAAAGGAAGGTGCGGCTCTATGCTGTGCAGGCTAATTCATATCAGTTCTGGAGCATAATGCATTTGCATAAAGTTAATATAGTCAGTTAATACAGCCATAGATCACTGAAGTGGCTCTGCTGATCCCTGCCTGGGAGATGTTTATGCTATGTATGACGACAGGCTTTCTTGTAAAGCTCCTCTGAGGACCTGCTTCCAGGTTGAGTGTATGTGTGTGTGTCTTAGTATGTGCATGCACATTTAAGTAAAGTATGTGGGTGTTCTTTTCTTCTGTTGACCCTTTTTTGTTGCTGTTTAGTTTTTTTTTAAAAATCATTTGACATTTTCCGATCTTGTTTTAACAGTGTGAGCGAGACAAGCGATGGAGACGGCACAGAGAGAATATTGATGGACAGACCAAAACACTGACAGGACAAGTTGAGACTCAGACACCATCTGTATTGACAGAAGGGAGTAATTGATTAGTCATTCATGCCACTGGGCTCCCCAGTGATAGGAAAAGGACAGAGACATTCACATCAGAGTCTTTTTACTTGACTTCATCTTAAAGGCTTTCTGTGAGTCTTTTGTCTCTCCTCCATTCACGGCTTATTAGTCAATGCGGAGTGACAGCGAGCAGATGATGTGGTATAAGCTGGATTTGAACAAAAAGACATGATTTTCTCCATATCTCACAGCTCCACGAAAGCTCTCTGTGTTTGAGAGCAACTGTTCCACCTCATTGTTCCTCCAAGTGAAACTTTGTTCAGTGTCTTACCTTTTTGTCAGAGAGCCCAGACACGGTGTCGATATATTGCTCCTGGATCATGAAAGCAGCCAGGTTGGCGGTGTAAGAAGCCAGGAAGATGACGGCAAAGAAGGCCCACACCAGGACCATGATCTTACTCGTGGTGCCTTTAGGGTTTTCAATCGGGACAGAGTTGTTGAAGACGATGCCCCACAGCAGCCACACTGACTTCCCAATAGTGAATGTTGGACCACCGGGCGCTGATGAAATAGAAACAGGAGACAGTATCATCTAACCATGCATGTTTTATCTTTTAGAGTAAACTAGTAGGACCTTGAGCTCATCTTCCTTTATTGGATTAGTGGAAATAAACAGCGAAGTGGGAAAACTGTGGAACTGTCCCTGGATCAGTTGCTGCAAATAAATGCCACTATCTTCAGTTAACTGTCTGGATTGCACTGTGGTAGACATTTCATATTTGTTTGCACTTTGAAAAATGATATTTGCCAATTATGTGATGTGATGTAAAAGTAAAGGCTTTGCTTTGGCTTAAATACCCACGTTTCAAGGGTCAGAGAAGAAATTATCTGACGTCAGAGTTTTCTTGACCAGTACCTCTACCCAGATCTCCTCTTACTGCAGACTTTGTCCTTCCTTCTTTGCTCCTGACAAACTAAACTAACACTCCCTGCAGTTGCTTCCAGGCTTTTTTCAGTTACAAAACCCACTGCGGCTGTCATTTCAGCAGCAGAACAGTCTAGTTTTCACTGGGGATTGTGGCTTTCATCAGCCAAAATATAATATAAAAAAGAAATCTCTAAGCAAAGCTAAATTATCTGCATGGTAAAATACCACCAGAGTTAAGGGGAAATTAAGTTTTGTTTGTTTTCTTTTTACGTGGATGAATGGATTCTTTAAGTGCAGTATCTGATGACAGTGTTCAGCCCTTTTCTTTATCTGGGTTCTTTCTTCACACAAAATATGTCTACTGTTCACTGTGTAAGTATTCATCAGCCATCTCATGCCCTTCTACAAACTTCAAGATGACAGAACAATTTCACAGCATCAGCCGGTTTCCATCGCTCTCTGCCACCATTGCTCATGTGCAGCAACGGAGGGTGCCACCGCCATCAATCACACTTCGATTAGTGAAGCGACGAATGCTAATTAAAACAGGAAAATGACCTTTCGGACCTGGAGACGAGGCACGCTCTGTCAGCGCTGAATTCTGGGATTGATTAGCCCTCCCAAACCCAACCCAAAATTTCGTTAAGAAATTTGAGGTTGCAGGACATGCTAGCGGGAAGGGGCGGGATTTAGAGGCCTGTAGGCAGGCTTCCTTTGAAATGCTTGGTGGATTCAAATTGAATAGCTCTGAGCTATTCTGTGGATAGTTTTAAAAGAAGAAAATACTAATTGACTCCATTTGACACATTACACTCTGAAAACAACAGACTTTGCCTCTGCTTTAACGATGATCTAGTAATTATAAATCCTGTATTCTTCCAATAAGAAGATGTAAGACTCACCTTTGGCGCTCACCAGACTGCGATTGTAGCCAGCTGGGCTGAAGTATTCAAACACAAACACCGTCACAGCCACCACAGTCAGGCACATCACAAACATCATGACCCAGACTGCTGGGCTATAAGGCTCTGGAAGAGGGGGAGGAGAAGTGAAGGAACAAACATGGGTTGGCGTGAGTCTCTTTTGTGGTTCTGTTTCAAAACCTCAGCCTGAGATAGGCGGGATCAACGTGTGTGATAACAGAATACCAGGAGGGAGAATGAAGCTGAATTTTGTTGTTTGGTAAAGAGATTTAGGTGTGTGTGTGTCATGCATTAGGGGATTTAGTTGTAGGCTACAGTCATTGGTGGGATAAAAGCTTAATGAAAAGTTTCCTAAAGCGTCTACGGAGACAGAACTCGTTTAAGTAGGCCACCCTGCAAGAAAGTGGTTTGAAAGACGGCAACATCGCACTCCAAAGATAACAAATGATACAACCAGCTTGAACAAAGGAAATTGTAAATGTGAATGTGCTTCTCACCAAGAAAAGCAGACGGAGATACTGTTCCGTTGCTGCGCGCAACCATGACGCTGATGCCCGTCTCGACAAATGGCACGGAGAAGTCGATGATTTCAGAACGCTCCTCGTTGATAGTGAGAGAGCCAATGGCCATGTCAGCCCGCCTGTACAGCACCTGAGAGAAGAGACATAAGCAGAAAGCAAACAAAACCAACACAGAAGCACAACAGTGAGCCAGCTGTAGTGGTCAACAATTTCCCCCTCTTTATCCTACATGTGCTCTGCTTAAAATAGAAATATTTACACATTTTACAAGCAATCCTTTAAAAACAGGGAAGCCACAAGCAGCGAGCAATAAATGAAAAACATTTCTTTCATCATTTCAGAATCCACAAGGAGAAAATGCTGCATCTCAAGAGCTCTCACATCCAAGCCAGTTTTTCTGTAAAGCATTTTTTTACACACACACACACACACACACACACACACACACACACACACACACACACACACACGCAATTATACAGTTCCAAAGCACAACGCCTTCAGGCACAAAAACACAAGCAAAAGTCTCTCCTGAGGAACACCTGTTCAGGTGCTTCACTTTCAGATGCAGCTGTGTTGGACGTGGCTTGGTGTGTGGGGGGAAAATGATGTATTAGCACCGTATGCATATGCATGACATCACACCACTGACCTAAAAAAAAGCCCATCCAAAAAACCAAAACTCTTGACTATTTCTCAACTATCATTACTTGAAACTGTATTTGTGCAAAAGTAGGAAATCACTGCCTACAAATGCTCAAGTACTGTTCTCAGGTACTTTTACCCTGACATTTTTCATTTTAGCTGGACTAATGTTAAAATTTCCAATTTAAAATACATAAAATATAATGGCTTCAATATTAAAAAAAGTGTACCTGGTGTAAAAACATTTAAAACGTTCCAGTCTTGTTTTAGTTTCATCACAAATTGTATTATCTGACAAGTATCTGAGAGGAAATTATTACTCTGATCCCGCTCTACTTGATGGGGCTTACTCTGAAGTACTGTTTAGTGAAAATTTATACTTTGACACTTTTTAGTTAAATTTTTTATATTAACAGTGAATAAAAATTGTATTCAGTAGAAAAAGACTGACTTGTGGTGGAAAAACCCACAAAGAATTGTCAACCTCTCTGTACTTTCATTCACTTACACAGAGTATTATAGTGTCTCAGTTCAGTCGTCGGGTTTTATAGCCTGCGGGTTTAACCTTTTACTTTATTCTCATTACTCTCATCAGCCTTGTTTCCAGCTTTAGCACGCAGCGCTGGTTTTAAGTGAAAAAGCTTTTATAATAACCACTATACGCTAAGTGCACCAGGGAGCAGCTTTTTAGCAGCTAAAGAAGAGGAGGATGGTAGAAATCAATGTAGATCTACAAGAAGAGTGAGTATTGTAATTAGATGTATGGGGGGGGGGGCATGGAAACTTATAATTGTCAGTTACAGCTTTCTGCACTTCCTGCAAGTAACCCTAAAATCAGCCTCATACATATTTAAATGGTTAAAATGAATGTTACTTTGTGTGTGCCATGCTTCTAAATACAGGAGTCTCTCTTTTTAAAGTTGGACTATTTCTGAATTCAAGAGAACTGCTTTGGTTGAAAGGAGCAGACAACTAAAGAATAATTGTTGCTGTGTGCTGTATTTGATATTCAGTGCTGTTTTTGGCTGATGTCTAATATGCTACTCATAAATAACTTACATTTATGTTACTAGGGCAGGCTGTAGCCTAAAACCTCCATTTATTGTGGTTAGATCTGTGGCTGAACATCTTCATACACCTTTTTTATAATAATTGTCTGTTCAACGCCAGCAGGCAGCTCAAGAAAGCTGTAATGTCTGCTGGATTCAGGGACTTCTTGTTGTTTCAGTAGACATATGTCTCACCTCTCCAATCATCCCGTTCCAAACGCCGCGGACCATCTTGCCATGTTTCCCATTGGTAACCAGGTAAAGGTCATAGGAGAACTTGATGGTGCGGGACAGCTTCTTCAGGATGTCTATGCAGAAGCCCTTACAGCACAGCTTTGTGTAGGACTCTGAGTGGCCAATAATGCTGCAAGAAGGGTGAGAAAAAGCAGAGTCACACACACGGTTAGTACAACTTTGCTTAACCATCCTGTGATCAAAGATCCTCGCTGGCAGCTGGGACAGTTGCTATCTTTAGCATCAACACCAATGCTGTTGTTTTACTTTGCTTCAGAGAGCGAGTGCTAAATAGTCGCAGGCTCTCATGCTGACAGACACCATCGTCTACAGCAGCAAAGTGAAGGGCAGGCAACGGCTGCTTCATTAGCTAGAATCAATGTCGGTTAACAGCACGTCTTTCAGTGAGATGGAGGCGATGCCTAAAAATGACAAACAAGCACAAATACACTCGCACACTGTGTGACAGAGGCCACAGTGAATGGTTGACTGACTGTGATGGCCTCTAATCAAAGCCCATTAAGGTGTGTAGCATGTGTGGGGTGCACTCCCATCCTCTCTGTGGCCTTGCTACTTAATGGGGTGTTGAAGAAATGAACAGAACAGAGGGAAAGGAAATTGTGGGAAAAAAATAATAGAATAAAAAATAATGGAAACCTCAAAAAGTGACACCAAACAGGGAAAGTTAAAATCAGACAAAGTGAAAATGGAGTTGACACACTTCCTGAGAAAAGAAAAACTATCTTTTTCCCCCTCCGCTCTTTCATCTATTCAGCTGCCGAAGAAGTGGGTCTAAAATCTACGAGGGCTGAGTCACTCGGTGTGTGTGTCTGTCTGCGTGCGTCTTTGTGCGTAACTGACTGATAACCTCGGCATGTCAATGAGTCAGCATACGAGCTGAAGAACGATAAAGAGACGACGTGAGAGAATAAATGAGCAAGTGATTGAATGAAAAAAGTCAAGTGAGTAATTAACATTAAGGTGATTATTTTCCAAATCTTAAGAGTTCATTTTAGAAACATTTTAAGTGCATTTGGAGGGCTTGGTTCTTTCACGGGAGTCTAGCTCTGATAAACGCAGTGTTAATTAATTGCTTCAGGAGCTGGCCACCTGTCGTCATTATACACACTCCACTAACAATTCACACACAAACACACACAAAAGCACGCGTAAACTGGGCCGTCTCTCTCCGTTTCATACACGAACACATGCACGCATACAGTACAATGTCCCCTGGGGATGCGCAGCAGCAGTTGTGTTGTGCTCTGCTGTGCGGTCTCCACAAATGCCCAGAAACTAGTGCAGCGTGGAGGGGAGCATGTTAGACCAGAGAGAGTAAGAGAAAAGGAAACTGTCAGCTGAACAGCAGACAGGAAACATACGGACCAACAGCCAGACGATGCAGCGATGGGGCAGCGGATTCAGTTTTGAGGGAAATGAGGGCAAGTGCAAAGGAGGACAGATGGAGGAGGAGGAGGAAGAAGGAGAAGAGATTGTGAAATTACCATCACTGTGATCCAGTTGAAATGATGAGGAAAACACTACAAAGTTAATGCCCAACAGTATTGCACCGCACTGATCGTCCTCGTTGCTGCACAGTGCAAACTATTAAAGTTTGTATTTCCATCAGATAATATAAATCTTATATTATTAATCTCATCACTGTTTATCATTTATTTTCTTTTAATTGATTACCTGAAGCAGAATACATTTTATCAAACCAACAGTCAAACTCCAGAGGCACGCTTTGTAACCATAAGTATACGGATACTAAAGCTTTGTGATTCTTCAACATTTTATTACTATTTTAAACCTTTGGATAGAAAGCTGGACCTAATCTAAAATGAATAATAAAATATTTGTCTTATATTACTTTACTGGTTTATATAAGGATATTCAAGCAGAGCTAAAGCTATTCAATGAACGCTGTGCCTCACAAGGACTCGTTAACTCGCTTTGGTTAATGAGCCTAATTTGAGCTCAAAAGTGTAAAAACATTGAATAATAACTTAATTTTAAGAAAAGAAACACCTAAAAAAATGTTTGCTTTCTTTTAATCTGAAAAGGTGTAAGTACTGGACCCTTTGGGAAGCTGGTTTTTGCATGTGGAGCAGGTTGATATCCCTGTCACTGCAGATTAAACATTTTTTAGAAGGTACAGAGTATTACTGAAAAAGCACTAACAGGTTATGTGGAATTAAAGGACTGCAAGTGAGGTAACATTGTTTCGCATTACTTATGAGTCTTGAAGGCGTCTGTACTTTTATGTGTGCTCTTTATGCAATCGTTAATAAACTTTGAAATGGAAAGTGGATTCATTTTCTCAGAAAGACAAATCAAAGATGTGCCAAATGACAGAACGGATGCATAAAGTAAGAGGGAGGTGGAATAGTCAGACATGGACATGTAATAGCCTTCACTCTTCTGGTTTTAAGCTTGCACTGATACTGGTTTACTATAATGTTCCAGTTCAGGTTATAGTGTTAGATGAGCGCAAGGCCAATATTCTTCCATATCAAACTCAGAAAACCATTCCTTTATGGACTAAACTTTGAGTGGTCATACTATAATGGTCAATTCTAGCTGCCATGAATTTAAATGTGAATGGTTTACTGAAAAAAACAAAACTGTATTCTAGAGTAATGTTATTTATCAGTTTATCTTTGAGCAAAAATGCATCAAGGTAGAGGAAGACCAGCGCCATGTGAAAAGTCATGTGAAAAGGAGCGTTTTCAGAGTACTCTGAGCAGTCCGGTGAAATGCCAAGTAAACCCTATGATTCAGTAGTTTGTAGATTTTTACCAGCAATAATTTGAGGTAGTCTCACGTATCACTTCATCTGTCTCTTACAACTTGTAGAGGAATTCTGGTCCTCTTAATTACAATATTTCTGAATTTCATTGAGGTGTGTGTTGATG
>NW_005187418.1:5309292-5337808 GCF_000239375.1 Pundamilia nyererei
CTTTATGCAATCGTTAATAAACTTTGAAATGGAAAGTGGATTCATTTTCTCAGAAAGACAAATCAAAGATGTGCCAAATGACAGAACGGATGCATAAAGTAAGAGGGAGGTGGAATAGTCAGACATGGACATGTAATAGCCTTCACTCTTCTGGTTTTAAGCTTGCACTGATACTGGTTTACTATAATGTTCCAGTTCAGGTTATAGTGTTAGATGAGCGCAAGGCCAATATTCTTCCATATCAAACTCAGAAAACCATTCCTTTATGGACTAAACTTTGAGTGGTCATACTATAATGGTCAATTCTAGCTGCCATGAATTTAAATGTGAATGGTTTACTGAAAAAAACAAAACTGTATTCTAGAGTAATGTTATTTATCAGTTTATCTTTGAGCAAAAATGCATCAAGGTAGAGGAAGACCAGCGCCATGTGAAAAGTCATGTGAAAAGGAGCGTTTTCAGAGTACTCTGAGCAGTCCGGTGAAATGCCAAGTAAACCCTATGATTCAGTAGTTTGTAGATTTTTACCAGCAATAATTTGAGGTAGTCTCACGTATCACTTCATCTGTCTCTTACAACTTGTAGAGGAATTCTGGTCCTCTTAATTACAATATTTCTGAATTTCATTGAGGTGTGTGTTGATGCACAGCTCTCACACCACAGCATTTCAATCAGGTTGAGGTCTGGACTTTGACTGGGCCATTGCAACACCTTGGTCCTTTATTTTTCAACCATCCTGTTGCAGATTTGCTGCTGTCTTTGGGATCACTGTCCTGATCCACTTTGGGCCAAGCTTTAGCTGTAGGCCAGCTGGCCTCATATTTGACTCAAGAATACTTTGGCATTCAGAGGACGTAATGGTCGACATAATGACTGCTAGGTGCCCAGAAAACAAGCCAAAATGATCATGCCTCCATCACTGGGCTTAACAGTTGGTATGGGGTGGTTGTGTTGTGTATATGATCAAATATCTCCACTTTGGTCTCATCTTTGCAAAGAACAGTGTTCCGAAATATTTAGATGCAGATTTGTAAACCTAACCCCTGCTACCGTGTTCTTTTCTGCAACCCTTCCAAAGAATTAATACTTTTTCAATCTTCTTCTGATATTACTGTCATAAAGTTACCTTCCAGTTTCCTAATACTGACCTTCCAAGTTACTATGGAAACAGTAAGGATGTACTTTCTCAGGACTTCAAAGAGTCTTGTGATCATCATGTGAAGACATTGTAGACAATAATCTTTGAAAATAGCGTTTTCAAAAAACAGCAACTTTTTTTTTACATTTTGTAAAAATTGTGACCTATCAGAGTTCAAAGGTGTTTATAGTATACAATCAGAGAAAAACATCTTAAGATAACATAAGCAACTCTTGTCAATTTTGAATAATCAGTTGTCCAAATTATTTATCAATTATCTCAAATAATAAATTATCTAAATTCCTATCTGTTAATTTTCTGCCCCAGATCTTATCTAATTTAAGAACTGCTTCCCATTAGCAGCTGGTCGCTCAGTATTGGGTTACACCATACTATTTCAGACAGCTGAGATTTGAGACGCTGGATTTTAGTGTGGAATTCCTACTCTTAATCAGCCCAGAGAGGTAGGCTTAGCCTTTTGGCAAAAGAAGCTATCATCTGTCCAAAGAAAGGGTTTTTAATGAGCAAGACAAAAAGTTTTAATCACACTAAACATCTGCTCTGCAGGGAAGCCGCTCAGACCACACAACAAGATTAACTGATTTATAGAGCACCAGTCGCCTCTCTCCCTCTCTCTTTCCTGCTCCCTCTTTGTTGGTCACCGTCCAAATGGGACACGCCAGCCAGAGAGAAGTAGAAAAAGAGAACCAGAAAGAGGGTAGGCTGGGATAACATTGTCCCACTATGACAGATGTCCCCATGTTAGATAGATAAATCTTCCTTACTAGCAATCAATGTGCCATTGTGCCCAACAACAGCCGCTACATATCTCATTCTATAATTAATGTGCCAGCCATAGCCAGATCTGCAATCTGCATAAATGATACATGCACCACAGACACATGTACACACATACGTGGAGTCATTGAAGTGAGCATGAACACAGCATTAATTAAAATAGTTTATCTGCTTACAATCAGATGATTGAAGACCGGTCAGTTTGTGCAGACTGCAAATATTACACCTAGAAATCTTCACGTTTAGCTGTGATATACAGATACAGATTCCTCTTTACTGCTGAGAGTTAGATGAGAAGATAGACACTGCTCTTGTGTCTATATATTATGCTACAACCTGCACCCAGTTAGCTTAGACTGGCATAAAGAAGTACGTAAATGCTGGACACGTAACATCATTAAAACCATAGCAAGTCCTGGTTTTAGTAGATATTTAAAGATTAAACAAACAACCGATCAACCAAAACCTTAAAACCACTGACAGGCGAAGTGGATGTTGGTACAACACAATTTTCTGCTGGGAAACTATGGATTCTTTCATGTACCATCCAGCTAAACATTGTGGCTGGCCAAGCACGGTGATAACACCTCCCAATGGCAGTGGCCTTCCTGAGCATGACAATGATGTCTGCCACACTGCAGAAACTGCTAAGGAACCGCTTGAGGAACATGACAAAGAGGCTGAGGGTTGACCTGTTCTCTAAACTCTCTAGATCCCAATCCGATTAAGCATCCATGGGATGCACCAGAATGAGCTCAATCCCTGCACACCCGACCGTATAACCTGCAGGACCCAAAAGCTCCACTGCCAAGATCCTGATGCCAAAAGCTACACAACACACCCAGAGCTCCCGTGTCCATGCCATATCTCTCTCTGTCTCTCTCTCTCTATATACAGTTTTGAAAATCATTTCAAAACTGGATAGCACTCTTGCACTCAACCATGTACCAAGCACATGTCTGATGGTCAGACTCTACCAAATGGAGCAGACCTTACAATCAATAAGGTTCCACACTTGAGCAAACACTACAAGCAAACATACAACAATGAATAAATTGTAACATAATCAATAACAGGCAGTGAGATTCCAGTTAGCGATAACAAACTCCCAGAGTACAGGGCTAAGAACATCAAGGAAACTACAGTTACATCCTTTTGATACATTATCATACCAATGCATTGACGTAGCTTGTTTGCTGTCAGTTGGGATAGTGCATCATGATATCTGACTTAATATCCTGCCAGAACTAGTTATTAAAAGGTGCAGAATAAACAGCCAGCAGAAGTGGATGTCTGCACTCACTTTGCTTCCTGATTCTTTTAGTATGCTGAGCAAAATGCTCCCCAAATCACATGATTAATAGATTCCTCTGAACGAGCACTTCTCCTCTGGTGCTCTGTCTGTCATATCAGAAAGCAGCTGGAAAAGTCATTACATTAACAGCATATTGTGTGCCTGGGCCTTTTAGTTTGAAGTTCATAATCTAACCTATTGTTTGGCTGTTTAAGTCTAACACTTCAATTTCAGTTTAACAATGATGAACAAAGCGACTTTAATTCAGTAGATTGTTTTTATTCACTTGTTTCATTGTGGCAGATTCTTGAAGAAAACACATGAATATGCCTGTAATCAAAAACAAGCATGACATTTATGACACACTAATAACTTCCAGGACTGAACAGCTAATGCAGAAGTGCCAAAAACTGCACTTCATGTAATGGTCACTACTGTCTAAGTCCCACCAGAGTAAAAATAGAACAGCTATACAACTATAATAGCAAATCAGCGGCTGCCCAATGATTGCATTAAATAATTTTTGCTGTCAGTGACCAACTGCAAGGAGTTGCATTGACAAACAGGTTAGCCAAAGGCAGGACATGCAACCCCTTAAATCTCTGGGTAACCACGTTTGATCACAAGGCAGGTTGCCTGGTGGGAGGCAACCTTTTTAAAGCCAATGTATCAATCGTAACTTCATTGCACACAGTTGCCATACTTTGGCTGTACAGTGGTCTTTAGGTACTGTTTTCCAAATGTGACTGTAGCGTTAAAAATGAGTCCAAAGGCAAGTCGGTGCCTATAGATAGTGAACAAGTGGGCTAAATATGTTTATACCTTTCTGATCATGTTTTTAATGTGATTAACTTATCACCAATACAGCTTGCTTTATTATACAGCCTGTCCAGATGTTTGTGCTCCAGTTTGTTATGGGTGAAATTCTAATATTTTATTAATCTTGTTGTTCAGCACTAAGTAGCATATATCTATCTGTCCGTTGCATCCCTACAGTTTATGTACCCACCACAGTCAAAATGCAATCAATGCAGTTGATGCTTGTGGCTCATAATAAAAACATCAACATCACTGACAGATTATGAGAAAAAAAATGCTGGATGAAGATACACTTATACAAAATATAACTTTAGGAAATAGAGGAATTAGCAGAACACGAAACAAAGACACAAACACATCCATGCCCCAAATGGCTAAATTATTGGGTTTGAATTATTGGATTGACCTGCCAATTCTTAGTCAACATGGAAAACTTCAGTCCTTTTTCTCTTTCTTTTTGGCACTTAGTAAAACAAACCAAAACATCTTACTTTAAGAGCTAAAAAACTAAAAATAATCTGTTCCTGTTACACATGTTCCTTAGATGTAAATTTTATATTCAACGAAAAACTGGTAAGTAAGCAAGCAAAGGCCCTTAATAAAATTTACCAGCACTGTAGCATAGGTGCTCGTGTAAAATAGCTAATCCAAGACACATAGAAAGATTTTTATAAAAATAAATAGTGTTTGTAAATATATTTATAGTTTCAGTTCTCCCCTTGTCAACTTGATAAGTGAGATGACAAAGTCGTAAACACTGCTTACAAGACATATCTGTGAAAAAACAACAACTCGTGATATAGTTTCACTTCTATTGTGTGTGACCATGATGAAGATAGTGTGTATTCTTAATGAACACTAGTTCAAAGGTAATAGCTGTTTAATGGCTGTTTTCTGCCATGCTGTGA
Organism: Pundamilia nyererei; assembly: GCF_000239375.1. Taxonomy (NCBI): domain Eukaryota; kingdom Metazoa; phylum Chordata; class Actinopteri; order Cichliformes; family Cichlidae; genus Pundamilia; species Pundamilia nyererei. The sequence goes on from NW_005187418.1 coordinate 5,314,250, forward strand.
TCTGTGTTTGACACTGAGGGTGTGATTTTAAAGTGCTTAGACACTCAGCACACACAATTACTCTGAGTTTAATGAAGTGTGGAGGTATGCAGTGTCTACTCAAACCTAAACTGGGGCAAAGGAAAAGGGAGTGAGGGAGGGTGTAGATGTCTGAGTGTGGGACTGCAAATTTGCTAGAAATAGTGCCAATATGATACCTTTGTTATTTACTAAGTATTAAAACAGTAAAAGCTCATTTAATGACTTTATAAAGGAGCATGTGATGATGGAAATTCATAACTATGACCAATTAAAATCTAGAGTCATTGAACACTTAGGTACGGCTTTTCAATAGCTTGTTAACGCAAACATCTAATCAACCAATCACACAACATCAACTAGATGCATATAAGCATGTAGACAGCCTGCTGAAGTTCAAACCGAGTATCAGAATGGGGAAGAAAGCTGATTTAAGGGACTTTGAATGTGACATGGCTGTTGGGCTGGTCTGACTATTTCAGAAGCTGGTATTAAAATACTTTCTTAATGGCAGAGCAGAATGACCTGACTGCTTTGAGCTGAAAGGAAGGGAAGAATAACTCAAACAGCCCATGATTACAGATAATATATACAGATGAGCATCTCTGAACACATAACATCTTTAAGAATGTTGGGCTACAGCAGCAGAAGACCACACTGTTTGCCACTCCTGACAACAGGAAACCAGAGATACAACTCACCAAAATTGGAAAAGTGAAGACTGGGAAAACATTGCCTGGTCTAACGAGTCTCAGTATTTGCTGCAAGTCTTAGATGTACGGTCAGATTTTGGCATAAACAACATGAAAGTATGGGCCATCCCCTTATCTCAGTGGTTAAGGTTGCCGATGGTGCAATGGTCTGGGGGATATTTTCCTGGAACTCTTTGGGCCTTTTAGTACCAACTGTTGCTGACAATCTCTATTCTTTTATGACACCAGTTTACCAGCAAAATAATGCATCATTTATGCATCACCTCAAATCTCAAAGTGGTTTCTTGAACATGGAAATATTCTGTGTGTTCACAGATGGGAGATAAAATATATAAACATGTCATCAAAACATATGGCTGGTTGTGTTTTGCTTGTGTAGCCCAACATGCACATTGAGACACAGTGTCTCAGTCTGGGTCAAACTACTGGCAAGTTCTGCTATAACCAAAAAACATGAAACTAGACCATTTATTTTGTATTTTATGAATATATGCTGACATATGTTGTCCTCTTTTCATTGGCCAAGACCACTGCTTCAGAGGGTTTTTTTTGAATGCATACTGAAACAACGCCACCAACACTGTGTCACTGGAATTGCACAGTTTTCATCTATTTAGAGCCACAGCACTACATTTCATGAGACAATGCTGTGGTATAAACATCTGTGACCATGTATTTGCTTACATCTATATATTTATTAAGCTGTGCGTGTGTTTGTGTTGCCATGTGTACCTATCTGTGTAATTGGACTGACGCCTGCAGGGCACAGTGTTGCGGACACAGGTACCCGTGCCTGGGTCTACATTCTCAACCATGACGAACGGATGCTCCTCCAGCGTAGCCACGGTCAGGTGACGATCATCAGACACATGCTCCAGGAAGTTGCCATACCGAGGCCAGATAGGGTAGCGAACTTGGAGGACGCCCCGGGCATACGTACCCACCTGAGCAAGAAGCGTGAGAGACAAAGATCTCATTGGTATCACATGTGAGTCCCGACCTTCGTGTCAACACCTTCCCTCTTCACCTACCCTGCCATTCCTAACTTCACAGGATGAATAATTTTTATAAAAATTTTATAATGAAAAAATGCATGCGCTGACCTGGAGGAAGAGGATAAGAAGATCAAAGGAGAGTAGGGCTCATTAACACATGCTGAGGAGACTTAAAAGTGTTTGAGAAAGACTTTTACTGGGGAGGAAAAACCCCTCAGAAACTAAAACAAAGAGTAAACCAACTGTATCACATTAATAATACAGCCCAGCATGTGCTGCTTTCGCTGTGTGTTCATTTTGTTGACTGATTATTCAATTAATAATTTTCCCTTTTTTTAGACTAATAAACATTTCGAAATGTCACTATTCATAATGGTAACTGTTCAAGTGATTACCGCTATTTATTTTGTGTGTTTAAAAGATTTGCTGCATTTGTAGAGCCGGTGTAAGTAAAGCTCACTGAACTGAAAATAAATGAACAAACTGAGATTCTGACAGAGATTGCTACTGAAAGAAAGGAATAGACTGCGTATTTTAATGTCACAGAAGCCACTTTTGCACCAGAATTGCTGTACAATGTCACATCACGCAATGGATAGTCCCATAGATGTCGGCGCTAAGCTCAACGAAACTCTCCCCATGAGGAGCACGACTGTTTGTCACATCAGCCAACCTAATGAGGCGTGCTGAGCTTGGCCAGCGCTGACTTACTGCATATGAAACTCACTCCCTTACAGATTTAATGAGACCTCTTTTTCATACCAACTCTTGATTCTTTCTTCACCTTAGTCATACTAATGTTTTTCCTTCGTCATACATGGGCGACTTAAGGATCTGTATAAAGGTGCAGCACGTAAGGCTGTGATTTGTTTCTGTGCGCCGTCTGTGAACGACAGAATGGCAGAACTGCCAGTTTTGAAGATCAGTCATTTGAATTTATGGGATCCTCGTGTGTCTGAGCATCTTAAGCATCTTAAGTGCTTTCACTGCCGTTCGGGCACTCACTGGACCAATCATTGAATACTGGGTTAAAATATGGTGTGATGATTGAATGTGCCACACTCCTATCTATCAATCCAGTCAGGTTTTGACAATAAGTAATGCATTTACCTTGCCTTAAAAAAAGAGTCTCTTTGTCAATGCCAAGACAGCACTAGTAGCAGAGTAGTTTTATGTTTGGAGTTATTTTTTTCTTTGAAAATACATCTTTAAAACACGTCAGTGTTATCGCTCTCTTTTTGGCCGTTTCTGCAGCTATTTTTCTCTTTTTTTACACATTTTATTGTCTGTGAAAAGTGACAAATAATGACCTCTTTCTGCTGCTAATTCAAAACCACTGCCAAGAACCAAAGAGTCATGATTCTCGGATTCACTGAGCGAGTGACAACAATAAGCTGCGAATAACAAATCCTTCAATTTTTTGTAACAGAGCCAGAGAAACTGTCATTATGTTCCCCTATCCTAAGCTTCTTGTTTAGTTTTTCAAATTCAGAAAAAAGGTGCTACTAAACAGCAAAATGTCTACTGTTAGAGCTTCCTGTTTTGCAGTTCCTTCAAAATAAAAGGGTACTTATTGAGCCTGAAAATGAACTGTCATTTTCCATTGTGTTTGCCATTTGTGTTTAGCGTTTTGTGTTTTCCTTGTATTGTAGTTTATTATTCTCGCCTCCTCTGTGTCACTGGAATCTTGTTCACTGTAATTTTTCATGTGTCTTATTTTAATTAGATGTTCTTGTTATTTCCTCGTTTTTTTTCACAGTCAATCAGGAAATATTTCCTGATTTATCTCTCTGTTAATGATCTTGATTATGTGCACCTGTACCCTGTTCCCCACCTGTTTCCACTTCTCTAATCACCCCTCTGTATATAAATAGTCCCATCTTACCTTTATTGTTTGTGTACCTTACCCAGGGTGTGCTTTGCTTTCCTGGCCAAATGATGATGAATGATTGCTTGTTGACTTTTGTTTTGTTTGCTTTGTGGAGTTTTGAATTTAGCCTAATAGAAGTTTCTTTTAGTTTGGCTCTGGATGCCTTGGGTCCTGTGTTTATTTCTAACTTTCTGCTACCATAAAACAGTTTTTTTGTTGTTTTTTTTGTTGGGACAATCTCACTTTAGGTCAGTTAGAGTCTATTTCAGAACAATGGTGAAGTGAAAGGGCTATACTGCACATAGCTTGTGTTTTTGCCAGTAAGTCATATTCAGGAGGCACTTCACCCCTACAAATTCACCATACAGTAGTCAGGTTTTCCCAGCATTAGCTGGCTTCACAAAACCTAAAACCCAAGTTGGAGATAATGGATAGCAATTTCCTTTATCAAGCTTCAGGCTCTGTGTGCTCATATAAAATGAGGGTGTCCGATACATCATTCGACTCTTCCTATGCACAAAATGGATCGATGGGGCACAGTCTGTTCCAGTCATACACATTATCAGTGGAAAAGGTGATGGTGCTGCTCTCTAAAGAATACAACACTATTGCTGCAAGTGAGATTAATGTTACAGGAAATCATTAATCAAAACTTCAGAGCAGTTAAATAAATATATAATAATTTGAGTTACTGTGTCCGCTCTCTGTGCTGCAGCAGTTTAGAGTTGCGAAACTAAACAGTATATATTTAAGCACTGAATGTTGTTTGGTGTGTTCAGTTCTGACATTGTCCCATAAATGGGACAATAAAGAAAAATCAATTATTTTATTGATTGAATAGGTATTTTTAGTGATAAATAGCCTACAAAGCTAACTGATCAATTTCAGTTGCAGATGCAGCAGTGTGAAAAATATTAGTTTAGGACTAAACGTAAATCCTTTAATTCAAAGTCCTTTAAATTCCTGAGACACTGGGATACCAGCAGTTTGCACTACTGTAACAGAGGGGGTTAAGATCTACAGGTTGCATATAAAAAAAAACCTACTCCTTCGGCAAGTATCATACCAACAGGATACTGTAAATGAAACAATATGCAAAATTGTGGCCTCCCAGCCAGTTTTAAACTGAAACTCTGAGGATAATCAGCTCCAGATCAGATTATGTGTTCGCTGTAAGTTACCATGGTGATCTAGCCATGTTAAAACAAAGGAAAGAGGAAGAAAAGAGATCCTCCTCCACTTTATATTCGACTTACCTCACTTATACCCCTCTTGTCTACTCTTTGGGGTTGGGCAAGAAGTCTGTTTTTCCTTTAAACATTGCAGCTCTGTTGTTAATAAAAATAAAAGGCAGAGCTGTGTGACAATTCACATCTCCCATGTATATAATTTTATTGATTATCGCTGCTTTGTATTTACTGTGTTGAGTCTATAGGTGTAAAATTGATACAAGATAAGACCTGGGAGAGGATCCTGGCAGTGAAAGGGGACAAATGTCACCCAGCAGCACCCTTCAGATGATGATAAGGAATAACAGCATGTTAAACTGTCAGGCTGTCACAATGAAAAGAGAGAAGCTTGAAAAGAGCAAGTACTCCACGACATGTCGTTATAACGGATGAGATACCTGACACAAAGAGGAGAGGGAGAACAAGCGGCGAGAGATCGGGCTGTAATGAGATGGGATTGAAAAGGAGGGAGAGGATTCGCAAAATTTAGATGCTTGTATGGCATCTTGTCAGATGTCTTGTTATCTGTAACTTGTGAACGTCAATACCTGTGCTCGGGGACTAACATGGGGAGGGAGAATACGTGATTTTAGGATCTACAAGCACAGACGATCCTAACCCCACTTCAGCACAATGACATGTCCATGTTCATACACATATACACACATGCACACACCAGCCAGGAGGTGACATTGATAAAGTAGGTTGGTCTTTCCAGGGCAGAAATAAATGAGTTCAACTGTAGCTGTGAGATTACGTTTAGGTCTCTCTGTTCAGTCTGTTTTTCAATACACCCTCAGGCTTTGACTGCGTGTGTGCGCTTGTGTGCGTAAAAGGGATTGAAAACACTCCCTAGGCTGCAAGGCATGGTTATGAGGAAACGGGAAGGATCCATCCTCACCAGGAAACAAAGATGCACACTTCTATTGATCTGAAATAATGATGTCAAACTTCAAGTCTAATGCAGTTTTTCAGGTGTAAACTATCAGCATTTATCCAGATTAGATCTTTAAGTTGGATGCTTTCACACTAAGAGGCTGTGATTCTGAGCCATTTTTGCTAAGAAACTGTGCTCTTATGTCATGACAAGCCTGAGCACACAGGCATGATACACATACCCACACCAACACTTATGATGTCTGTTAAAAAGTGCAAACATTTTGAAGGAGAAACAAAATCCCAGATTTTATTTTAAATGCATTTTGTCTTGCCCTGCTCATGGTGTGTTTCTGTGCCAGTGTGTGTAATTCAGTTAAAGCTTCTCAGTACCTTGTCCCAGATTCTGTCCCGGTCCAAAGAAATGATAACCATAGAAGGGTTTGAGAGGAAGCCTTGGTTGTTGAACGACAGATCTCTTCTCTCCCAAGTCACATTCAGCATGTGTCTAATCCCAACAGAAACATAAACAGTATGCAATCAAGGAAGTTTGACTTCTGCTTTCTAGAAATCAAAATATGCATATTCATTCACACGGATGCATGCACATACAATGATCACCTGCTAATTAAATCTAAAGCTCCCCCCGGGAGCTTAATCTAATGTAGGAGACTGGAAGTAGCTCATTAGGCGATGATAGCGGCAGGTGATTGGTCTGACAGCCTAGTGTTCCCACTGAGTGATTTCACTGTCTCTTAATACATTAATCCATGACAGACTAGACTGTTTATAATGAATCCAAATTAATTAGCATTTCAGACCACATGCTAAAGAGGCGCTATACTCGCACAAATTTCAATGAGTAACAAAACTGTTAATTCCTCTAGAAGTTAAATAAGTTAAAAGTTATAAAGATTCCAGGCAATACTAATGGAAAAGTCATATAGACAGGCTTTACATCAATCATCAGCAGATTAAATTCTGCTTATTAAAATCTGCAATCACAAAAAAATAACTACTATGATACATATTGAAGCTTTTGGGAACATAAGGAAAACAAGTAACACCTGCATAGTGTTGCTTCACCTGAACAGAGTGTAGTTGTCTGAGTGTTTAGCCGGCTTGTTGCAGTCACCGTGTCCCTCGGGGATAAAACCATATTGCCGCTTGAAACTGTCTGCCCCTTTGGCTACGATGGCGACACCCTCCCTCACTCTCTGCCGCAAGCTTTTCCTCCACTGGTCGGTAATCACACCGATTACACCTATAGGAAAGCTGGCAGGTGGAGAGCTGTCAGGGTTGCCCACGGCCAGACTGGGGAGGATCCAGATGTAGCCTGGCCCCAACAGACCAACCTCAGCGGCATTTTTAAAAAGGTACTGCGCCTCTTCGTGTGAGCAGTACGCCAGCAGAACCTGGGAGTCCAACTGCAGATGGACAATAAATCAGAATATCCTGAGCACGCTGCACTACTAAGTCATCAGAAGCAGCTAACTTGGATAACATAGATGTTTACTAAGTTTACATACAACAAAAGAAGCAGCTCTCATTAAAGAGGAAAGCTCACGGTGTCCACAAGATGCCTCGTCTCCCCAGCTGCTGCAATATTGAACACCTAGAGCTAACTTCCCTGTTTTAAGCAATATTAGGGTCTGCATATGGAGGCAGGAGGGATGCCTGTGGCAAATTTTCCAAGTCTGCCACCAGAACACAGCTTGTTTCCCATTTGGGAGGTTTGTGTTTTGCTTTGTTCTCGCAGGCTGATTACTTTCCTTTTCACTCATTTTGTACTTTTCACTTTTTACTCAGTATTTGGTCAGTTCTGAGCACTGAAAACGGCTCCAAAAACATATTGCTTTATGTTAAATTACACGTTAATGTTAAAAAGATTAGTGCTGCAACATTATGCTTCAGGGTACCCACCCTGAACCAGTGCCATTACTTCGAACAGAGACAAAATGTCATAGCCGTCTGGCAACAGACAAAGCTAATAACATTTTAGTCTATCTCTGTGTGAAAGCCTTACAACAGATTGGTGACCTGGCCACGGTGTACCCCATCTCTCATCCTATGACACCTGGGATAGGCTCAACTACTTGCCTCCTGCCCCTGCGTTTCATGCATACTGCCCATTAAAACAGGAAAACAGTAGCTTGTGATTTAATCTCCCAGATAATAGAATCCCTTAACATTTCAAAGTGACTTGTCGTACCTGCTGAAGCATGCGTTTGAGCTTCATGTCACTTGCTCCAACGGACATTTCCAGAGACATTATATCCTGCACATTCCACAAGAAGTAGGAAGTATCTGTGTAGGACTGAACTATATCCACAAAGGTGTCGTAGCCCGGCATTAGGCTGGTGATCACAGCAAATTCGCCCCAGTCATACTCCTCCATCATCTGAAACAGACACATGCAGAATTATCAATATCTGCTGCAAGAAAAAATATTGTCACATCCTCTAAGGTGCAGTAAAAGTAAAGAAGTAGAGTAAATGGTAAACCCTAACTTAGACAAATATATTATGTTTTAAAGAGTAGATTAATATATCTACTGTCTGCTATTATGGGTCATTAAATGTCTGAATTTTGCATCTTAAAAAATCATGTTCAGTTCTTCCAAATGATCTCTCCTCATCCTCAGCTACCAATCACAAGGGGAAAAAGGTACAGTTACAGTTAGTGAGTGGGCCCTGGAGCTGTTGCTAGGTGAAACAGGTCACAAAGAGGGTGCTGCTTTAGTCGCTAGCAGATTGCAGCAGTCAGCTGTAATTTGCATAAAGGTGCCGACATGTCTTAAAACACTTTTGAAAGGCTAAAGGTTAGTAAAATTTGCTGCAGCCAGCACGTTTCCAAAAACACAACTTTTGCTCTGTAGACAAACATTCTCCGTTTCTGGTGTTTCATTTTTCAGTCTCAATATTGTTTGGCGAGTGCCTTATGCATGTCTGCAAACATGATCTATGCATGATAGGTGCAACTGCTGCAAGTTGCAAGTGACCAAAGCAATCACAAGGAGGCTTTTGCTTTTACCCTCAGCAACTACTGGTTTCAAGGGGTAAAGGCAATTGATTGCACAAAGTGTCATGGAGCTGTTTTTTGGAGGTTTTTCTGTTGTGAACTCCGAATTCTTGTTGTTGTTGCTGTTTAACATTATGTTGGTTTTCAGAAATGTGGCAACGAGAATGAAAAAGTATCTTGATTCCTCGATGTTTCAGTTCTGGTTCTTTCTGTGTTTTCTTTTGATAGTCTGTTTTCACCCGTGCTTTTTGTTGAGTTCTTCTTCACTTGTCTCTTCTTTTATTTGTTCCTGCCGTGTAGTTTCCCCTGGGCTCATTACCTCAGTTTCCTTGTTTGTGTATTCACTTCTCATTGCTCTATGCTTCCCTGTGATTTTGCCTGTGTTTCCTAGTGTTTCAATTCCCTATGAAATTATTCCTTGTGGCTAAAACTTTAGTTTACTGCCATTTCGATTAAACAACTAAGACAAAGTGTTAACTAGTAGGCTTCAGAGGTGCAGAAAGGTTGTCATCTGACTTCTGGGTGTACAGAAGTCTATGGTAAAACGGCCCTCAGATGCTGGCTCTGTAACCTTAGTAAACACATGACTTTAAGGTCACCTGGTGAAAATAAGGTCTACAGGTTTCAAAACACCAAGATGACAGAAACCACATTACTTAGCTTAAAGCCTCACAACAGCACTTCACTGACAAACGCATGAATTCACAGTGTCCAAGTAATTTGAATACTGTCTGTGGTATTGAGTTGCTTTTGGTTTTGTTTTGATTGTACGGCCGAAGTGATTCCTCTTTTTATTTAGAAATGTATCGAGCCTAACTTTGGGTTTAACATCAAGACAGTAATGACAACATCAATCAAAAAATATACCTGCCAATTGTAAAATAAAAGTCTGCTGCAGATTGTATTCGTTTATGGAAACTCCAAATTCAAATTGGGGATCTGCAATTGACTTGTCAGCCTCATCCCTCTTAAGATTTAATGAACTAGAATTTTCTGTCCTCAAAACTGAAAGAATTAAGTTTTTGTCAGCTTTAAAATAATGCACTTCCATACCTTGAATATGCAGTTGACCTGCTGCTCCAGGGAGACTCCCATCTGCAAGAAAGAGGATCCTTCAGCCTGCAATGAAAAAGAGTGCTTCATTCAATGCTTGTGGTCGTCATGGTTCTGAAGGTGGATGATGCAACAGCAGCTCAGAGCAGACATCTTTAGCGGGGCTCATGCTTGCTGTCACAGAGGTTTAAAAAAGTGTTGAGATCGAGTACCCAACGGGTTTCATTTCATTTGTGTTGTGAAATATTTTCACCCATGGAACAAAACTAAAATATTCTGAGTAAATCAGCACACAAAAAATCCTGGTACAGTGTTGAACCTGTCACAACAGAAGCCAAACTGACAAGATATTCACATGAACTTGCTCACTTGTCCTCATTTTAGCAACATCTTAACATTGTTACAGCTGCAGAACAGTCTATTTAAATAATTAGTTCCCTTGCTCAGCTGTAAAACGGTCCATGTTAAAAGTCACCATGGAACAGTCGTACATAACCAATTAATTAAGAACCAATAAAGACAAAGACAGGACTACATTTTAAAAGGGTGATGCACGGGTGATTGCATTTGAAATAAAAGATCTTTAGAGATTTCAGCAGTGTCTTTAAAAAACCTTAATTGGGCAGTTTTAAAAAGTGACCAGAAGCACACCTTTATAGTTTTACACATATGACAGCAACTAGTTAGCAATAGCTCCTTAACACCAGATAGCTGTCAAAAATACCTGCACCCTATAGGAATAAATGTCCTATAAGGAAAAAATGCTTTTATTTTTTCCAGGGCTTTGATTCCCCAAATTGGCTCTCAATGTCTCTGAAGTGGAAATATTCAGTCCTGCTGCTCTCTTTATGTTTTAGGCGTTAGCGTACATTTTCACACCTAACTTAAGTTTACCTCCAAATGAACAAAATCCCTCTTAGCAGTGCACTCATACACAGACTAAGCATTGGCTGCACTTTGATTCAAACAGCCAAACCAGACAAAAGAGTTAACCATAAATTTCCACAGTCTGGACACTGTGCCCCTATCTTTTTTTAGACCCGCATCTGTGATAGTTAAAAGAAGTTGGAGATCTAAGGGGCCTAATGGTGCTGCAGGGCATAAGCAGACCTGTGATGTAAGCAGGTGCAAGAATATGCAGGGTCTTGACACAAGTAGTGATATGTTTTAATTTAATAATGGGTGGAGATGGGGAGGTTGGTGCAAGAAACGCAGATCAGGGCAATATTGTCTTTTTAAAATATGTACATGGTATAGTACATGTACTATACCATGTGATGCACAAGAGAAGAAGGCAAACAGAATGAATGAGAGAGAGAAGAGCTACTGTTAAACTGTCAAGTGCCATTAGGGACCAGGTCTCAGATCTTTTCAGTCTGTTCTCGTCTCAGAGGTGACTAACTGTCATCGCTCCTTCCTGTTGCTTTTCCCTCTCTCACAGCTCAGAGCCTCTGCAAAGCCCAAGAGAGTTCTGCAGCCTGAGGAATACCACAGAAGTATCACAGCCAGACTCTTTCACTCAATTTCTACCAGTTTTATCTCTGTCTGTGCTTGTTTGAAACTCACCTCTATCCAGAGTTGAAATGCTACCAGACCACGGACTGGGCTAGGCATCAAAATAGCTATAAAAATAGCAATACTGAGGCTGTCAGTGAATGAATAAAAAATGGCTGTGGATTGGCAGTCCTGGTTAGCTATAGTGCCCCACTTCAGCTAGTATGTCTATGCAGCGGTGAGGTGCATCATTAGAAGAGAAAAATACAATTAGTTGTGCCCGAGCTATTAAACAAGCTAATAACACGGTGACCTCCTCGGTCAAGTCGGTGCTTCATCACTATTCAGTTTGTCACATCAGAATCAAACATGTTTGAAGACATTCACTTTCTCTTCCATAGTGAAATCAAATGAGAATTACAACAAAATCCTGTTCTCGACTAACTCTCACAGTGACACACCCACACAAAGAGACAGAGTTCACCCTCCCTCTTTTCATCCTCCACTTCCCAGCCGTCTTGTTCTCACCACCTTGGCAGTGCGGCTGTCACACACAAGCGTAATTAGCAGTCCTACTGCAGCAGCGTATGGTAATATGACAGGGAGACTGTGGACATGGTGGCTGCTCACACAGTCCTCTCATTCCACGGGGAGAACTTTGTACTGTACCGTCACTCAGTGGAGTGACTGGTGTCAGTCAAGCACACACAGATGCTCATTCACATATGGACACAAATGTATTACACAGTAATACCCAGACAGGTCTGCTAGATTTACCATTTTAATTGCTTAGCAAAGCCCCCTACCACAAATCACAGCCAAATATTAGCATCCATTAATGCATCTGATGGCCACAGATAGTTCACAAATTACATCAATATGTATAAAAATAACGATATTGTTAGCATGTATTTACACTCACAAGCCACTTTATTAGGTGTTCAACTGCCCATTAACGCAAACATCTAATCAGCCAATCACATAGCAGAGACTCGAGACATGGTCAAGACAATCTGCTGAAATTCAGATGTGGGTAGAAATGGGATTTAACTGACTTTGAACATGGCCTGGTTCCTGGTGTTCCATAGGCTGGCCTTTTAGAAACTGCTGGTCTCTTGGGACCAGCAGTTTCTCACACAAACATTTTTAGGCTTTACAGAGAATGGTCCAAAAAAAGGAGAAAAAAAATCCAGTGAGGGCAGACTACTTTGAGCTAATAGGAAGACAACAGTACCTCAAATAACCACGCATTACAATCAAGGTATGCAGAAGAGCATCGCTGAATGCACAACAGCTCAAACCATGAAGCAGCAGAAGACCACTTCTGTCAACTAAAGAAAAAAACAGGAAACTGAGGCTGCAATTCACATACCTCACCAAAATTGCACAACCCAGTCCAACCCAGGAACTGAAGGTGAATCTAATAAAGTGGCCAGTGAGTGTATAGTGCACTCTTAACAAAAATGAGGCATGAAAGCCAGCTCTCCCCACAAAATCTATATTTTTTAAAGGTCAAAGGTCAAGGTCAAATTTATTTATATAGCACATTTCAAACAGCCGATGCTGCACAAAGTGCTTAACAATATAAAAACTACAGTAAAAATAAAGGCACTTCGCTGGAGGTACACCAAATGTGTAATATACTGAATGCGACAATTTAACAGGAAAATCCAATAATGGTGTTTCTGTAAATGGTTCGCTGTCAAACACCATCTTTAAACCCTAGCTAGATTATAAAATATGATTCTCATCCACCCTTTCAAAGGGTAATAACAACATGCCCATGATAAAAGGTGCTTGCGTATTAGCAGGAGCAACATGGCCCTATATGTCTAGCCCAAGGACACTTACATTGGGACATGGAGAGGCCTGGGATTTAACCACTAACCCTGCAATTAGTGAACAACCTGCTCCACAGTCTCTGCAGTGTCACTGGGGGTATGAGATATTCCCTCTTTTGGCATTTTAATGATGCAGTAATGATAAAATGTGCTTTCTAACATGTTGACTCCAAAGACAATGGCATATAATTTACATTATTTCTGAAATCTGAAATTCATACCCTCTAGAATGATAAAAAAAAAAAATTTCATTACCAAAAAAAAGACAACTTTGTAATGAGTGAGCTGTGTGTATTAAAGGACAAACAGGCACAAATCACGCCAGTAAACTGCAAAGGTTTCGCATTTTTTGTTTAATTTTGCATTCCATGAAAAATTAGTTCCTACCTGACTCCCAGAATTTATGATACATACCATGGTACTTTTGCTCGAAGTTGGTTAAAAAATGTGGCAACATTTAACACCCTCTTGTCTGGGTGTAAAGTTTTGACAAAGCGTAAATGTGTTTTTCAACCATGATCATTTCAGTCTACACCTTTGGGTCTTTGACACGGAAATGTTTTTTATTGTAAGAAGGTAAAAATTGATGTATCTTTCTAAATATGCTAAGGCCGATGCACAAACAAAAAAAGGAAAGAAAGGAGGCTCTCGTCAAATTTCTTTTTTTTCATCAAGTTATCCGACATTAAAGCCCCGATAATCACAGATATAATTTTGAAGACGTGGTCTTGGTGACAGCTTCTCTCTTGAAAGGGACTATATCTTCAAAAGAAATTATCTCAGGCAGTATTTCAAAAGTAGTTGTGATGACTTGAGCATCAGCGACAGAATCAGATTATCTTTTGGTGCATTGGGGTTGGTGGAAGAAATCAAGCACATTCGATGGAAGTTGATGGAAATGTTTTTAGGGGACTTACTTGTCCTTTATATAGTGACATTTATCTCTTCATGATGTCAGGAAAAGTATTAAACTACTGAAATACTTTTATTACTACTCTGACCGACTGCCTTTTAGAAATTATTGGGTCATACTCATTGAATTTGGCCATTAATGTGATTTTATTCCCAGCAATGGAAAACTGTATCCAACGTGAATGCAGCAGCTCTGCTCTTCTCGTGACCTGTTTATAGAGTGCTGTGGTTTCTGGATCATGAGGCCGAGGGAGAGCCAGAAGGGAGGCGGTGGAGAGAGGAAACAGAGGTGCAGAAGGACAGACAGAGAAAGCAGGTCAGTCTGGCAGCAGAAACAAACCCCTAAAAAAGAAACGTACACTGTGATCCAGTGACAGTTGTCTGGCTCACATCATCACTTTGAACCAAAATCACAACCAGCGTGTGACCTTAGACTGCAGCCAGTCCTCAGACGGTAACCCTTGACTATAATCTTCCACTGACAGCCTCAAATTGTAATAGATGATCTTATATGCTCGAATGCTCGAACTCAACGCTTTCTTTGCTTCAAAAATCCATCATGTTCACAGTTTAAAGGCACTTTTGTCCGTGTTTACTGGCATCCACATAAAGCTGTCAGCTTTTCTTCTTTTTTTTTAAATTCCAGACCGTATCATCGCCTGCCAGTGCAGTCGCTCATTATTTGATGTTTGTAACTGTAACAAACAAAAGCTTGTTTGTGAGTGATCAAACATTTATGGCGCAAAACAGAGAGATTTAATAGTGCTTCACGAGAGCAGATAAGAGCTGTCATCTGCAGTTAATTAATTCCTCCTTTCCCAAAATGTTTCACGGCGGCTATTAAAATAATTTACTATCCTCTGTCATTATTTTAAGAGTGAACTCAACCCAATTTACAAAAGCAATGATGCTCTTTATATTTATGTCAAGTGAAAACTATTTGTTTTGTTTTTTTTCAGAAAGACATTTTTTAAGATGAGGTGAGGTGATGAGGTAGTTTTTCTATCACGTCATTGCTATTATGTCCACTTCACTGTGGACGTAATATGTTCCTATGCCTCATGTTTTTTTTTTATCTTTATCTCTTCAACTGCTTAAGTCTTTTCTTTGGAAGAAGTAATTGTCTTTTGTTTGCTTCTTGGATCAATTTAAAGGTTCTGAAAATTACGTGAATCATATATGTAGCCTACACAGACTCTAACCCATTAACACCCATAGTGGATTTTGAACTGACTTGTTATCAGAATTAGAAAGACTTTATTTATCCCCAAGGGGCAATTAACATACAACAGAGCAGCATAATGTTGAATATAAGGACAATAAGAACAGGCAATGAGAGTGAGATAACAAATACACAGAATATACAGTATATACAGTTTTAAAATTACACAGTTTTAACATTAAAGTGATTGAAAGGTGAATAAATAACTGTAAGTGACTAAAATTGAATATTGTTATTGCATGCTCTCTACTATCATCTTTCCAGTAGATTTCAAGATACTTGGAGAATTAATGGTTAAGTAAATTACATTATGGAGATTTAATAATATTAAATTAAACTGCATTTCGTTGCCCTGTACCTGTGCATGTGCAATGACAATAAAGTTGAATTCTATTCTATTCTATTCTAAATAATAATTAAAGTAATGTTAGATGTGATGATACCAGAAATAGTGGATCACCTACTGGTGATGGCCAGATGGTGCGATATGGCAGCCTCGCCTCTGTCAGTCTGTCCCAGGGCAGCTGTGGCTACGACTGTAGCTTGCCTCCACCAGTGTGTGAATGTGAGAGTGAATGAATAGTGGAATTGTAAAGTGCTTTTAGGGTCTCGAAAGTGCTATATCCAATCCATTATTATTATTATTATTATTATTATTATTTAAACCAACTGTTAACTGTATATTTCTGTACATTTAAATATTATTATTCATATTGCCGCATTCATTGACCTTGTTTATAGGTAATTTCATTGTTTAATCACATTAAAATGTTCCTAATTTAATGTTTAAAAGCACCTGGAAAAGGCAAAATCCCATGTAAAATTAGGGCAACGAACTATATTGTCATTACTGAAAATAACCGGATTTTTATGAGAAAGTTATTTTCTGTTATTTTCTGGTATTATTTTGGCACCCCAGCTGCCGGAATATTACTGTTTTTTTTAGGATTTTTTTTTTTTTTTTACGGTGTATCATGGCACGCTGGTTACAATCTTACACTGGGGATTTTGCTATGGTTATGTCTAGTATTTCTAGTGAATGCAGTGATGACAGACGAGAACACTTGCAGGTGATTAAAAAATGTACAGTTGTGATTTTAGAATTTTGGTATTAAAACGTATCAAGTATAAAAATGGCTGATTCTGGTGACATACCTACTGCAAATTGGGAAGGAAATTGGGGAGTTGTAAGTAAATACTCCCCTGGTGCCTGCATGTGGCTGCAGGGTGGTGGAGGGATTGAAATAGCAGGTAGTGATGTGGAGCAGGAGAGAGAGGGATGGGACATTTTGCAGCTTTAATTCACCACCAAAGTGGGAGAGTCAGGCATGTTACGTGTCTATGACATAATGCAGCTCGAGCGGCCTGACCTAGCTAGCAGGCTTCGCTTGATTATAGACAACAGTGTGGACAGGCATTGAGCCCTGACCTCAACCCTATCCAGCACTTCTGTGATGTACTAGAACATCAGCTGAGAGCCAGACGCCAACATTGAGCTCCGATGAGGGGCACAGCATGCCACCAGCAAAGCATTCAGCTGCTTGCAGCTTCTTCATTTGCAGTGAATGACGTTCAGAGCCACCATAGAGCCCCACCTGAATCCTAATGGGAATATGTGTGAAAGAATATAGACGCTAGTACAGCGTTAACAATATAACTCAACTTGGCCTTAGGCATTGTTGCTGAACTGAAGATGGTCTCTGCCATTTGTAGAGTAATGTTTTACATCTTTTTCTGTAGGACACCAGTAACTGAGTGATTTGGAGAATGAAAAATTTCTGAAATCTTTTTTTAGTTAACATTAAAGTTGCATTTGAACTAAATGTTAAGGTTTGACAGAACTTGTGAAATTTTGATGCAAAGAAATTTGGACATGTACTCTAAGTTACTAGGTCTAGCCTTGTAAATTATAGTGCTATATATATATATACATTGTTGTGTGTGTCTACTATTGTATTTTCTGTATCTGTAGTGCAGTCCCCAGCACATAAGTATCCTTTGTACTGGAACTATTACAGTTCTATCAAAAAGATCCAAAAAGTAGAGCTATACTGTGGATGCTGTGCCCAAGAACAACATTCAAAAGTTGAATTTGTGCTCAAATATAATTTAACGGTATTAATATGTTACTAGTATAAGAATCTTTTCCAGTGTCTCTTTGTTATCTTTTCTCAGAATCATTACATTTATAACACCAGCAGCAAAAGCGAAGGATAGGGTGCCCCCTCCAAATGATTGATTATACTATATGTGCACTCTGAAGATTCCAAATTACCTGATATGCTGCTTTTTTGTCATTTTCTGTTAAGCCAAAAAAAATCCCTTACATTTATTTTATTTAGTTAGTTAGTTATTTAGTTATGTATTTATTTATAACACAAATGATGACGAACTCTGGTTGGAGGACTCCCCTGTGAATTTTTGCCTTGGCCCCCAACAGACTCTACTGGCGTCAGTAACACTGACGCCAATTGGAGCAAACCTCTGCCCCAGGCTTCAAAATGTTATCTAAATCCTCAAAACAGTTAATCTCCTGATCTGCTAATTAATTAACCTATACAATTAATAGTTATTTTATGAAGCCGATTCATTGTTTGCAGTGGAATAATAAATACAGAATGCTTTTAATCCCTTTGCAACAATGACATCATCCCGTGTCGTTGTTGCAAAGGGGGCATTTCAGAAACATGGACAAACTTTCCTGCTGGGAATTTGAAGAGTATAGCTGGAGAAACCAGATTACTGTTGCATATACATTTGCAGCTAACATACAACTATTGTGTAGTGGCAGTGTTAGGTGTAACACATAATGTAATCACATTACATTTTTAGCAACTTAGTAACGTTACTGAACTAAATTTAGTAATTAAATATCAGTTAATCAGTTGTCAGCACGCTGGGCAGATAGAAAGAGAAAAAAGTCAGACATTTGCAGCTATTGAGGATTGGAGACACTGACATTACTTTTATTTCTATTGCCCAAAAGGATCAGAGCGGGATTCTAAAGTGCAAACTGCATGCAGAACAGAAACAACTGCATTATACTGCTAACACATTGGCTCTTTATAGCCATCTGCACAGACAGGATGCTAATGCAAAGCTAGCTGAGAGCTCAAAGTCATTGTAAAGCTGAGTGCATGCCGACTCCGACCCAGCAGCCAGACCCTGAACTTCTCTTTGAGCTAGTTTTCATCTTTGCTTTGTTGCCTTTTTGTTCATACGTTTTACACTGTAAAAGATAGTTTAACAAATTGCTTTCTCTGGTAAGTAATTAAATGACATACTCCATTACTTTCAAGAAAAGATTGATGTGTAATGCATTACTTGACAACCCCAACCCTATGTTTTGGGGTACTCATAACCATACTTTGATAAAACACCCTTAACAAAACCCGTGTTTAACACTTGGATTGTCTGATACTTTGGTGTTGTCTGCATACTTTTGGCCAAGTGACGTTTCTGAAAACATAAAACCCATCAACTCTGAAGATGCATCTTTTCCTCAGACTGAATACAGTTATTATCGCAATCACTGCCATCATAATTAGAATATTCATATATCAGATGTTAGAACTTTATTCCAACTGAATTAAAGTTTTGTTATTAAAGTTTCTTGTTGTTCCCCCTGCAGCCTCGTCGGCACCGTGCTCCTGCCCCCATCCTCATCTCCTCTCTGTCGCCTCCTGCTCCACTGCTCCCACGACTCGACATCTGGAAGTAGCACCCTCTAATGATCGCCCAGCACACTGCAGTGACTGACAACCAGCCAGCCAAGAACGCACAAACAGAAAACACGCTCAATCTCTGATTTCTAACTCCTCCGAGAGACACGTCACTACATTTTTTTCCCTCCTTCCCTCGCAGGCCCCATTGAACAGCCTTTATGCTGTTTTTCAGCGCTTCCTTAACCTTTAATTTCCTCTTCTTCGCTTTTGCTTGATGTATGTGCCGTCTGACAAAAGACACACTTCCTCTCCAGCCTTCAATCTTTTCATCTTTGTCTCATTCCCTCCTTCCTTGTTGTTCACCATAGAAAGATCACTGAGACAGGAACCATAAATAGGCGGCTCGGGCGGCTGCTGCTTCTTTTTAAACCCACTATCAAAGATATTCATCATCATCAGGCCTATTGATAATCAAGCACTATTGAGCTCTTTTATCCCTTAACAGAATCATGCACTCACGGGCATGTCTTTCTCCATCCAACCCACCTGTCCCATTGTGCCAGACACCTCTGACAAGCTTTTTTTTTTCTTCTTCCGGACAACAAAGGAGCATATAGAGAGACTGAAGAGGAGTATGAGGGTAAGGGTAAAATAATGCCTTCGACATGCAGGCCACAGGAAAATGCTTTTCTCTTTGTGTTCTACAGAGAACCACCACTCAACACTTTGGACTTCTCAGGGGCAACGTCACACCTGCTTGTTTGTGTTTGCTCGCTGTCAAGTTGACAGGTTTTGTGATTGGCTCTGCAAATTACCAACCAGAGACCAGTGATCGATGATGAAATTTGACAAAAATATTCTGGAGGCAGCAGAAGAACTGTGTGAGATGTGTGTTAAAAGCAGATCTGAGGTAAATGGCTTGGAGAAGTTTTCAGAGGGACAGAAAAAATTGAGGGAAAAGATGAGTGAATGGTTTGGATTTGGGGATAAATGGTAAGCGCTACAGGGTGCTTCAGCCTCCTGAAGGCTCTAATTAACAGTTTAATGCTGTCCTAGAGCTCCAAGTGAGCAAAAAGGAGCACAGGCCTCTGGCTTACTTCAAGCCACAGTCTTAATAGACTCTGCCAGCATGCAAAAAAAAAAAAAAAGAAGTAGATTCAAGGAGCGAAGGTGATGGAGGAAAAGAAGAAAGCAGTGAAGGTGTAGAGAGACCAAAGCAAAATATGAAATGCATGGGGGAAAGAGACAGGGTTAGAAGTGAACTAACCAACAGGAGGGGGGAAGAGAGAGAATTATGGAAACAAGGAGGACTGTTTCACTCTCAAAAGAGACTCAGCTATGAGACAGTAAAACACTGCCTTTGGGCACCTGTCAGCCAAGCTTCATTGAGGCATCTTTCTCTTCTGTCTTTCTCTTATTCACTCACTTTGCCATCAAAATACAGCAAATCAATCACTCTCCTGCAGTTATCTATGACGTGACATCAACAGGAAGATGATAAAAACAATTACTGTGGTTTACAAAATGTTGCTGGGGGTGGAATTTATAGCCACAGGGCTATACAAGTTTCGATTGGTTGATAGGTGTAGGAATGAACCCATTTGACTGTGTATATGTGTGTGTGTGTACTTCTCATATGTGACAGTATTCATTTGCATGTGTTTGAGAGTTGTTTCTATAAATACAAGGTGTTGGAGATAGCAGTTAAGCAATTAAAGGAAGGAAGGGGAGATGAGCCGAAAGCTTAGAGTGTGAAAGGAAGTAGAGACGGAGCCACATTCCCACCACAAAGTGGAGAAAAAGTAAAGATTAAGAATCCATCTGGTGTCATCAATCTCTTCTTTACAATCTAACTACACAGCTCGCTGCTCTCCATTTCTATTCATCAATGAGATACATGCTAAATCATAGCGGGAAAAACCTGCTGGTCTTCGACTGTGTAGACATGATTGATTGAAGCACAGATCACCCGTAGCACTTGTCTCCCCTTACGAAGTTTCCTTTCCCACAACTCAAGACTTTTCCCAGCCACGGATTAGACGAGATGATGAGGGTCGAAGGCTCTAGTCATCGCTGATAATTCACCCATCTGTATTGCTCATATCCAAATATTTGCATGCAGCGAGTTGCTTGCCAAAGAAGGTTTCACCGCTCTGACCTACTTAAGTTGTTTTAAGCTGAGTGATGCCGGTGCAAAAGAGTTCTGACTAAGACAGGAGGCTGTGAAGAGCGAGTGCTGCTGCTGACAGGATTTATATTGCAGGTTGTTGTTCATCTTATACCAAGAAGTTGTTTTTCCCTCATTATACATATGTGACTAGTATTATTTTGATACCTCTGACTGAAATGCATTCACGAGTGTGGTGCGAAGGTCCAATTTAGGCTCGATCCTGGTGGTGGGACAGTGTTGAGAAGATTGAAAGTCTCATTGTTTTCACAGTACCTTATACGGTATGACGACTGCAGACCCACCACTGATGCCCACAATTGGCAGAGCTGTCTGTGTGGAGAGGAAGTCCAAGATCTGTGCTACTTCTGCCACCTGAAAGATTAAAACAAACAGATTTCATATTTGAATAAAAGAAGATGAAAGTGTTGCACCAGAATAACTCATATTCATTAATATAGTTTTACCAATTAGTAGTGGTCGAAAGACCAGGATGTAAAATTCATATTCAATCCAGAAACTGATCGATTGCCAGTTTAATGGCAAACTAAGCACCTTTTTTTTGTTTAAATCAAAACAGCACTTGAAAAGCAACAATTTTGTCAGGCAAACCTTAACCGGCATTAATAAAATAATACATAATAAAATTAAAATAAAATAAAATAAATAAAAAATAAATAAAATAAATATAAAACATAATAACAAGTCTTTCAGATGTTTTTAAAAGGTAATGGTTTCAAAACTTGTAGAGCACCAGTTTTGTTTTCATGTAATTATTATTATACTACACTCAGAATTTGTATTAAAATTACTAATAGGGGAGGTCACAAAATCTGCCAACTCAACCATGTGGAGCTTTCCGCTGTGGTGACTTCTTGTAGATAGGGTGACTAGCCGAAACTTGGGGGGCAAATGGGCAACATGGTGGCAAGAAGGTCCTGGGTTCAAATCCCCCAGGAGCCTCTTTATGTGATTGCATAGTTCTCCCTGCGCCTGCATGGGTTCTCTGGCTTGTGTGGTAAAACAGTTGGTGATTCTAAATTAACTATTGTTGTTCATTTTAATGTCACAGGCTCCAACCCTATCACAAACTTGACTTGGATGGATGGGTGGATGAATGGATGTTTGCAAAAGAAGAAGAATTTGACTGTGAAGTGCAAAGTTGCTCAGCGATCCAGGCATCTATGAAGGGAAAATTGTTGCATTAAAATAGCAGCAACAAAATCCAAAACATAGCATGTAGCGGCCAAAACCTACATGTACCACGTCTACCCATGCGTGCTTCCATAGTAGATTCTCTATTGCCACAGTTTTCTTTGAGGTGTCTGGTTTTTACTGGCTGTTGTTGGAGTTATGGCAATAGTTTAATGGTAAATCAGAGACCTTGCTCTTTATTAGTAAAAGAATATGTGCTAACAATTAAATGCAAGCTTCAATTCTATGGTATTAACATTAAAAAGCATATCAAATAATAAACCTGTTTCAAGCGTTTTACTTCTAATGTTTAAATGCACTCATAAAACATTTCACTTTTTTCAGCAAAATTCTTTTTAGGAGATTTCAGTAATAAAACAAATCTTTGGATGATGTTTTTGGTAACTCTATGCTAGCTATACTTTTTCCTACGACTTCATTTAAGCTGAGAACAATGCCTTTTTTAGGTTAATAAATCCTCTAAAATACTGCTTTGATTTAATGCAACATCTCTTCCCTTTACGATCTGAAACCCTACCGACACCATAATTTAATTTCTGCAAAGACAGCAAGTAAAAGTAAGCATTTAGTACACGCTTGGCATCTCAATTTGTTCCTCTTTGTGATTTAGGACAGGACAGATGCTTTTTTTACATAAAGTCTTGCCTCGTGCAGCTTTAGGAAATGGATCTGGGTGACTGAACACCATGACTCTGGAGAGGATGTCGGATCAGAAAACACAAAAATGCATAAATTATTCTTACCTGAGCGCCGGTAGCCGAGCCCACATCATCCTCAAACACCACACCGTGCAGCTTTTCCGTTGCCATGGTATCGCAGAGACGTGTCAGCAGGTCTCGAGGGTTGGTGTCATTGACCAGCACCGTTACAGGGCTGACCACTACGGGAAGGTCGACAAAATTCTCTCCACTGAGACGACCTCTAACCTCATTCTGGTAGCTAGAGCCGCTGAACACCACCGCGACATTGATGGACGGGTGCAGGAGGAGCGGCCGAGCCTGAAGAGGAAGCGGGGAGGAGATAAGGAGGAGAAGGAAGAGGAGAAGGAGGAAGAGAGGGGGCCAGGGGGAAGGAGGAGGATGTCCCCTGGGAAGGGCCATGCTGGCAGGCTACTGCCTGGAAAGGAGGGTGGGAGAAGAAGAGAAAAGGAAAGGGAAGAGAGCAGCAGTCAAATATACAAGCTGCTTTACTTTTGTGATGCTTTTGACATAATGCCTCATGATCCCTCAGTACATATCCATCCCTTACTTCCCTCTCCTGGTCTGTCT
>NW_005187418.1:5337921-5358053 GCF_000239375.1 Pundamilia nyererei
ACACACACACACACACACACACACACACACACACACACTGCAAGCAGGATTCCAAAACTGTCACACATGTCCTCAACTCTCATTACTGGGATTACATTACGTTGCACCACATTACTTCAGCCAACCTCTCTCCATGTGGTGTGATGTCATCAGACTAACCCCAGAAATGCAAGATGCAAATAAAGCCATAGAACTGAAATTACATCAAACTCCTCATTTATGCATATTGTCATTACAAGGAAGAGTAATAAAAGCAATACATATAATATAATCCAAAAGTGTTGAAATACACTCATTCATCATTTTGTTAGGTACATCTGTTCAACTGCTCAGTCACATGCCAGCAACTCAGTGCATTTAGGTATGAAGACATGCTCAAGGTGGCCTGTTGACATTCCCATTCTAAACCATGATTTAAAATGGGGAAGAAATGTCATTTAAATTACCCTGAACAATGCATGGTTGTTGGTGACAGACTGGCTGGTTTTTATCATTGTAGAAAGTGCAGATTTTGTTTATTGTCCCACACAATCATCTCGAGGGCTGACAGAGAATGGTACAAAAAAGAGAAAATATCCAGTGAGCAGCGGTTCTCTTGCTGAAAAAACCTTGCCTATGTCAGAGTCAGACTGCTTTGAGCTGATAAGATGACAAATGTTAATCAAATAACCACTTGTTACAACCAAGGTATGCAGAAGAGCATCTCTGAATGCACAACATATCGAACCTTGATGCATCTCTCCTGTCAGCTAAGAACAGGAAAATTAGGCTATAGTTCACACAAGCTCAACAAAATTGGACAATAGAAGATTGAAGAAACATTGCTAGGTATGATTAGTCTCAATTTCTGCCAGGACATTAAGTGGTACAGCAGGGTAAGAACTTAGAAACAAAAAAACATGATTCATCCTGCTTTGTGTGAACAGTTCAAGCTAAAAGGCTGTTGGTTTAACACCAGCATTTTTCAATTTTCTCAACTTCAATTTTCTCGATACAGGATGGGCTCCTTAGTAACAACTGAACATTGTTTAAACACCACAGCCTACCTAAGGATTGTTGTCCATTTCTTTATGAACATAGCGTACTCATCTTCTGATGACTGGTTACAGCAGAAAAACAAGCCAGTCTCAAATTTCATATCGTCTTCTTGAACAGTCCCAAAGAGCACCTTTGGGATGTGATGGAACAGCAGTGACTGCACCGCTACGCACCCCTGCAGCATCATCATCAAATTTGCAGACGACACCACTCTGATGGGGCTCATCACCAACGATGATGACACCGCCTACAGGGATGAGGTCCAGCGACTGTCAGAATGGTGTAACTACAATAACCTCACCCTAAACACCAAGAAAACCCAGGAAGTGGTCATGGACTTCCGCAAAACAAGAACTGATCCCCCTCCCCTATCCATAAAAGGTGACTATATGGAGAGGGTGTCCTCCTTTAAGTTCCTCGGCACCCACATATCCAAGGACCTATCCTGGTCCACAAACACATCAGCCCTAGTAAAGAAAGCCCAGCAGTGCCTCCATCTCTTGAGGGTTCTGAGATGGAACAGGCTGCAGACTGAACTGCTAGTGTCCTTCTACCGTGCCACTATCAAGAGTGTGCTGGTGCACGCCATCCCTGTGTGGTACGGTGGTTGCACAACAGCTGACAAGAAGAGACTACAGAGGGTCATCAGAACTGCAGAGAAGGTAATCGGCTGTCCACTCCCCTCTCTGGACTTAATTGCCAGCTCAAGATGTCTCTCCAGAGCCAGGGCAATTATAAAGGACCACCTCCATCCTAACCACCACCTCTTCAACATCCTGCCCTCTGGAAAAAGGCTCAGATCCATCAGGTGCAAAACCAACAGACTAAAGAACAGCTTCTTCCCGAGGGCTGTCAGAACTCTTAATGCAAACTAAGAGTGTGTAAAGACTTCCCCAACACATCCACCCTGACACTGCTGTTGATCATCTATGTGCAATATCTCAGTCTTTCCATGTTCTGTGCAATATTTTTGGCTCATGTGCAATTATTTTGGTCCCAGTCCCTGTTTCAATGTTTCCTACACATACACCATGTATATAGTTCCACTCACATATGTATACATATACACAGTTTTTTTATTTTATTCTATTTATTTAATTTTTTTTTCCACCTTCGTTGTATATTGGTTTCTCTTCTTCTTACTTTAGCACCTTTGTGGTCCAGCTACCCAATTTCGCTGTGCAAGAAACTGCACAATGACAATAAAAAGCTCTAAGTCTCTCTAAGTCTAAGTCTAACAGGAGAGTCACATTATGGATGCACAAATCAATTCAGTTCAACTAAGTTTTATTTATATAGCACCAAATCACAACAATAGTCACATCAATGATCTATAAATTGTAAGGTATAGAATAATAATATAATAATAGAGAGAAAACTCCAGCGGTCAAACAATGCCCTTTGAGCAAACTCTTGGCAACAGTGGGAAGGAAAAACTCCCTTTTAACAGGAAGAAACCTCTGGCGCTTCCAGGCTCAGGGAACAACTGTGCAGAGCAAGCACAAAGAATTAAGGATGGTTGGAAGGCAAAGTGGCGTGTAACTTTTTTGAAAAGTAAAAATTATATTTCTTTGTACTTGGTCTTCTAAAATGGTCGTCGCTTTAATTAAAACCTAATGTTTGGCATGCATTCACAGTACAACTCAACTTTGCATTTGCTGTTTGAAGATCATTTCCTATTTAATCAATAACCTTGAGCCTTTGATTAAACCAGGTGGGCTTTCATATAGCAAATAAGGATCTCCACACAAACACTCACACAGTACTTAATAGGTAGGACAGAATAGATAGCGTGTTGGTTTCATCTGCGGCCATCAGAGACACCCTGATAATTAACAGCACCTCTCAGCTTTGATTCAAAGCAACACTGGGTTAAATGTGTCCCATCTCTCCAACACACTTCATGCTCCTGGCATATCAATCATTCATCTTAATAAGTTTGTAGGCTCCTGGGTTTTACGTGCCCATAGCAATAAATATGCAGTTTGACCCCTTGAAAGGCAATTTATCCTTATTAGATTTATTCCAGAAATAAACCATTGTGTTTAAAATGGGACTGATGGACAATGAGACTTTTTTTCTTCAAGTTTTGCTTTATATTTGTCAGTTTTCTTTTATTCTATTGATTGTAATGGTCAGCAGTCCCACACTGGCCATTTTACTGACATTTTCTAAGCTTCAAAAGCTCTGCGATGCGGCATGTTTTTCATTTGTGCAGCACATATTAGAAAATTATTATCGAATGTCATCTGCATATTGTGACATTTTGTCAGTTCATTTTAGCTAGGTCAACAATTTAACAAATCCAACCACTCCAGTTTTCTGGAGATGCCCAGAAAGCTACAGGAGGTGAAATATGAGCCGTTATCAGACCTAAAGCCACCCTCAAGTCTTTCAGCCAATCATGTTAATCATGTTATGGCCTGCAAAGAAAAGTGTTTACTGCCTGGGCGCAGCAGCCTTTAATCTCTTGGCCAGAGAGTTGAGGTCCCTGGCACCATTAAAAACTAATTTGAAATTCTTTCATTTTTAAAATAAAATGTGAATATTTATAATTAGAGCATTTTTTTTTCTCTATCATAAAAAACTCCTACACTATTTGGATCAACTCAGTGCGGCTCGCCACGGTTTGGGGGGTTTCCATTACCTGGCACCAGGTACTCTCTTAGTACCTGTTCGCCAGGTGTTCCAAGCAATCAGAGCAGGTACTAAAATGTGACGTCATCAGGCTGCATGCCACCGATTGGTTGGACAGTAGCCTCACTCGATAAGTCATGAGAGCTTCTCCTTCACGAAAATTAAACCGCAATTTTTTTAGGCCCGACAACAAGCGAAATAGCCACAAAAAACAACGTGGTGTTCATCTGAGTCTAACGAAAAGCCACAGAGCGAGCAGCAGGGATATTCTTGCCTCGTTCACCTATTTTGTAGTGTTCGTGTCGGGGAGGGGGGGGGGTGCATTGCTTTCACAACAGCCACGCAGGTTAGGTATCAGTGGATTGTAATGAAAAAGTAATCGATCAGTGGCGAGTCAATCCAATTAGGCAGTAGTAGAAAAGGGGCTTTTGTTTCCAGTGAATAATTATATGTTAATGTAAATTGTTGTGTTATTTGGATACTAAAAATTAGCACTTTAGTCCCCCAAGCAGCATACTTAAACTGAAAGCCATAGACAAAGAACAGCTGATTATATTTCAAATATGTGAAATAAAAGGCAAATAAAGAAACACATACTGACCTTCGTTAATATCTGAAGCAGAAAATGTAGGCAATATTCCTAATTATCACACATAATGTTCATTTTACAATTTGGATGTTACACAGTAAGATTAATATTGTACTGAGAGAAAATGTTATATCTTCAAGGGTAAGAGCTGTTTTTTGCGAAACATTATTAAAGCCTGTGGATCAAAAGACGTTCATATTCCGGAACATATTTGTCATTTAAAAGAAATTACACCGCATCTCCAATAGCTAGAGGATTAAAAGGGAAAATTAGAAGTAAAATTGTGCAGCTGGATAGTGTATTGGTAAGACTACACACCTTCGGAGCGGGAGTCACAAGTTCGATTCCCACCCAGTATCTAGTAAGGGTCCTGGCTAGACCCCCCGTGCAAAGCAAACAAACAAAAAAAAACAAAACAAACCCTGCAGCCTGTCCGCAGCTCGGACACAAGAATTTCACTACATGTTGTACTCTGTATAATTGTGTATATGACAAATAAAGGTTGTTTGTTGTGAAAGTTAACAATTCTTTAACTCTTAGTTGTGCCATAACTCAATGCTTTATGCATGAATGTGAAATTAACTTGCAAATCTGTCATAAACTTTCATAATTTACTTTTTCATTTCCTTCTACCAGAGTGAATAATAAACTGTTTACACAATGCTTGCTGAATTTTGCTTGAAATTATATTAATTCAAGCTCACACACACAAAGTCAGTAACGGGTTTAATGTAAATATACCTCAAAATGTTAAATGTGGTGGAGGGGAAACCAGAGGATACCTGCAAAAGATGGAAATAGCCTGTGTGGATCATATGACTAGAGAGCAGGTCAAGTGTTCATTTACCAGTGTAATCTCTGGAAAAAGAGATTAGCAGTGTGTTTGTGTGCGAGTGTCGGTGTGTACGTGTGGGTAGGAAGTTGAGGGAGTGGGTGTCTCTGCTCTAGATTGGCAGCAAGAGTATGATTATGACACACAAAGGATGTGAACATAAGAGAAGGCCACAATGTGTCTAAACTTAACACACAGCAACTGACTTGTGGTCTTTTTAAATGAATTATAAAAATCACATGGCTTGTTTTAGAGAAGATGCAGTCAATGAAAGATAAATGTGAAGATGTGAAGATGTCAGACAGCAGATTGTCAGTAAGTGTGTACACACATTTTCCCCAAATCCTTGGATGTTTTGCCCTTTTTTTAAGGTTTATATTCACATGCACAGTTTGAGCGAATGAGCATGGTAGTGCATGCACAGGTTTTTTTTATTATTATGGAAATTTCCAGATGGAGTGCAGCTCTTCATGTGTGATAAACTCTCTCACTGGGACTTAGGTAGGCATGCTTCAGCATCAACACGACAACGTGAATCCAAATTCCTCTTGCCATCACTGTTAATAAAAAAAACAATCAAACAGCTGCGAAATACAAGAACAATGAGAAGTATAAAAAGAATGGTTTCTGGTTAATTTGACTAGTAAACAAACAAACAAAAACAAACAACATACCTAATAGACAGTGTCTCATATAAAATAATCATTGGGTTTTTTGTGGGGGGTTTTTGTTTGTTTTTTACGGTTGTTGTTTTTCGTAATATCTTTGCCTAATAAGTACAGAATATTTCAAGCCTGCCGCCCTCTGAGAACTGATCAAATTAATCATAGCTAAAGTAGGAAGCTACTTTTTGTACTGAACTTTTCACCTCTCTGCTGATGCTACAATAGTGGAACAATCAAAACTCTCATGTGGCCTTTTAGCCGATTAATTGCTGCACAATCTGTCATCACAAATTAAAATGTTATTTTTCTATGTAATTTCTCTATAACAATGGGGAAAACACTGACACACATCTGAGTTCTCATAAGCCTATAAGTGGGCTTGTTTCACAGTCTGCAGTAATGTTTGTTTTTAACATTATCAATCAAATACTGGACTACATGTTAAGCTGATGTGTAAGTCAGTTCTCTCTCTCAGCTGGGATATGACAGCCTCCCTCTATTCTCGAGGGGAATAAACAGATTGGAACTAGTTGATGGGATGAGGATCATCATCATCAGAAAATTATCAGCATGCCTTGTTTGTAGGGTTCTCATAATACAAGAAATCCAAGCTCAATACTGATACCCAGGAAATTATTCAATGCTTAATACGATTTTTGATACCACAGGGGCAAAAAAAAAATTTTTTTTAAATTGACATTACCAGTGGGTAGCACTGATAGCATTTTTGCCTAGCTCATTTGTTTTTGGCCGCAGCCATCAGGCACTGCTTAATGATAACTTGACAGCTAATGTGGTTATTGGATAAAGATACTTTCAGCTGTTCACTTACTTCTACAGGACCTTCCATAGCAATTTGTATCTGTATGTTTGATTTGGCAAAGATTTTATACCAGATGTTCTTACTGATGCAAACATCCCAGTTATCTGGGCTTGGGACCAACACCATAACTAGGAGAACACTGGCTTGTGGTTAACACTTATGATAACTGATACTTCAGTGTTGTTGGAACACAGCATTACTGACCTCCCCTAAATTCCTCCTAAAGTGTTGTTTCATGTTGTGAAAACTACTTAATCTGCTAATGAGGGAAGAAGCTGTGTGCTTCCCTGTGTGCAGGTGGAGGAGGTAAAAACAGCATTATTGGTATCATTACTGAGAAAAAAGGAATATCTAATCCAATAGTCATTTTTGGTATTATTGATTAGTATGTGAGAATTATAAAAAACTTTTTTTAAAAGCCTTAGTTTCAAAGGTGTTGTTGAACAAAGAATTCCATGGCACTAATTAGGGAGCCTGAATTAGTGGGTAAAATGAATGTAGTAAAAACGAACATCCTCTCATCAACATACAGCATGCACAGTGCTCTGACAGCTGCAGGAAACGTTAGGAATCTCTAGAGCCCATTTATACAGAGCTAGGGTCCAAGAAATCCCAAAATGAGCCTTTATTCTGCAGAGTTATTTCATTTCCTGATACTGATATTCTGACAGTGGAAATTCCCAGTGAATACCTGATTCAAAGAATTTTAGATGCAATACTGATTGCTCTAATTGCAACACCACCGACAAGTGAACTTAATAAACGTGATACTTTTGTTACATGAAATACTAGAAAACCTTGGGTCCTGACATTGATGTGGGTGCCACCTATGTGTTGCTGTAGACCAAGCATATCTGCCATGGTAGTATCTCTGCAACCTCAGCACTGGCCTCATTAAGTGGGACAATGCCCCCGCCCAATCACACAAGTGCTCTGGAATACAACAGAGACCCAAGGCTTTGACCCAGCTCCTGAACTCCCCAGATCCCAATCCGATCAAAAAAGCTTGATCCACAGAGACGCTGTCCTACAACCCACAGGACAGGACATCCCACTGGATGTTCTGTCAACAACCTGGTGCCAGACACTCCCAGAGTTCCCATGGCCATGCCCCAAATGGTCGATCAAAGGACAATCTAGAAAATATTTGGGGCGTGATGTTATGGCTGTTCAGTGGTGTATAGAGTGGCTATGCCCACTCTCAGAAAGACATTATGTACTGTCGTGGATTTTACATGTTTGCATCACATACAGTTTATTTGGATAAGCTATGTTTTCTCACTTGAAACAAGGAACCCTGTATTTCCGATTCTAGATTAGGCAGATAGGAATTAGCCAGTGTAAAATAGGTAAAATGATGCTTGCAGCATGACACACATCATATCCCCAATCCCCCTAAATCAGAAAGCATATCAAGCCCATGATGGCTGCCAATTTGAAACTCTGCAGCTTTGAAACTGTATAAGAGGTATGGCATTGTTAAAACTTAGAGAATATTTTGATGACATACAAATTCCACCTGTAATCTGTTGGTGTGCTCAGGATTATGAGCCAAGGTGTAAAAATGTAAAAGTTGAAAATGGAGAAGATAAAAGATTCACATCATTCACACTAAAATTCTAATAGAAAAATATAAGTTAGAGAAATAACTCCGATGGGTACCTTATGACAATTATTTTACTCCAAATACTTTGGACAAAAGCATCAAACAATGGATACCAAACCGAATAACAGCACTGTGTAACGTAATAAGACAACCAGTACCCTTTAAGATACGTACAAGAGATTTTTATAAGTGGGATGTAAAGCGTCCCGCTTACAAAAGTTTTGAGAAAAAAAATGGCATAATTACAACCATATTAGAAGTCTACAATTCAAGTAATATTGGGCAATATCTACATTACATCAAGAGTTAGTGGAAAAGAAAAGGAATGCAGCACTTCATGTTGAATAGAAATGGGAAAAAGAAATGGGCATGAATATTTCTGAATAGTTGCACATATGGCAAAAACAACAATCTACTACATCATCAGGTAGTTGGAGAAAACAGTGTTGGGAAAACACATCAGTAACACAACCATGCTGGAGCGGTAAATGTAAATTTTTTGGTTATTATCAACATTCTGGGTTACGATATTCTATGGTCACATATGGTGTTGTGGTTAGGTAAGATAGCAAAATACTGTGCCAAGAGAAGACACATATTTGTTTAAAATGTTATCAGCCTGTAAATGGCTGAAAGTAGCGAGTGAAATATATGTTATGGAGTAATTGACTCATAAGGTACCACTTCATGAGGAACTGTGTTGAGAGAAACGGAAGAAATGGACCATGTTCACATGATAATGACAAGGTGAAGGCTGAAATACTGATGTCACAGAAACAGACTGCAGAGACAAAGTAAATCAGACTGTTCGTGGGGTGATGTGGTGATTTTCATTGGTTTGTTTTGTTACTCTCCGTTCTTTTGTGTATATCTGAAAGAGAAATGAAGTGTTAACAAAAACATGGCTGCCAAGTGGAAAGACTTGAGGGACTCAGTCATGTGCAGATTATTGAGAATCCACTCAATGAAGCACTTCCATTACCATTTCCTAAAGTAACAGCTATGTATATGACCAATAACTGTCCACTGGGCACAGCCACTCTGTCAACATCCTTTCCCTTATCCCTTTATTCCTCCGTCTGAATGACTTAAAGAAGCTAAGTTGATATGTGAGCTCTCTCATCCTCATGTTCGCATACAGTTACTACAGCCAATCAGCCTTCCACATACAAACCAAGCTCACAATATGAATAAATTAGTGTGTCATGCTTAACCTCTGAGCTTATTATAAAACACATCACATGTCTGCCACTTAAAATTATCATAATAAGGATTTTAACAGCTAGCTTCAGAGCCTCATTTCTCAGTAGGTTCCCGATTTCGCACATAAAGATTTGACAGCTTTAAAAGGAAATCGTTGCAAGCCAGATGTATCGGCAGACGTGACTGACGCTGACATGGTAAGAGCACGTCTAAATCTGCTTAGCCCTCAGCTGCTCAAATGTATAGCAATCAAAACCTCAAAGACACCCAATCTGCATGCCACACCTTCTTAAAAGAGACACTGTCACTCTCACAAAACCATACATGAAACTGTATATATTAATATGTACATAAAAAGATTTGCCAAAAATCACAAGAAATATTACATTAGTGTGGAACTTTTAGGGTCCTCTTGTGGCCTAAACCCCCAAAAAGGAACCACAGCGGTAACTGTTCGCAACACAAACTTTGTAACGTAGTGTTTTACTCAACCTTTTTCAGAAGAATTATAGTATTTCAGAAATACTTAATTTTATTATTACTTCTGTTTGTACTTGTTTAAAATGTCTCTTGCCACACTGTGGTCCTCAGATTGGTCAAAGACCCCTGAGTACCACTGCTGGAGTAAAAATCATGATAATACATTATTAACATACATTTTATTTACTTTCCAGGAGCTTGTGATCCATTAAATTTGTCTGTAGAACTCTCTTCCAAATTCAGAGATGCCATGCT
The DNA here is from genome assembly GCF_000239375.1 of Pundamilia nyererei. Classification (NCBI taxonomy): domain Eukaryota; kingdom Metazoa; phylum Chordata; class Actinopteri; order Cichliformes; family Cichlidae; genus Pundamilia; species Pundamilia nyererei. The sequence goes on from NW_005187418.1 coordinate 5,348,050, forward strand.
GAGAACAGGTATATATATAGCTCAAAAACCATATGCCAGCATTGTATTTATAGACCCAGTGAATCAATATTAATAGAGCAGGAAAAAAAAACATTTTATTGTCCGATTAAACATCTTGTGGCCGTCAGATTAAATTTGTGAGCTTTCGGAAGGCCTCAAACCCCTGTTTGGGGAACCACTAGCCTGTGGACTAAGTAGTTTTAAACAAACTATGCTAGATTGTGCTGCTCCACGATAAACTGAATGCAAACTGGAGCAGAAAGCCTCTGTCACTAATGTAGAAGAATGAGTCTCTACCTACGGCTTATGACACAAATCAATGAGCATTACCAAATAAGTGACACAGCAGCAAAACTCTGCAAGTGAAACATTCATAATCCATAAGTAAATGAGTCATTTTGAGGAAGCTTGCATACAGGTGGGGAGGAATTGCACACACACAAGTACACACATACAAATACACAGAAACACATGCACACGCACATGCACATCTACAAAGCTGCTAACCGCCAAACCCCAGAGTGAAAAATGCTAATATGTCCTCTTACAGTATTTCTTCTTATAATAACAACTGGCTGCTCTGTTTCTGTCAGCAGCAAACAGGAGCTTTCTCTCAAGGAAACTCTTCACTTATCATAGTATTCCTGCATCCATGCAGTGTGTCTACACTCTCACTTGCTGAAAGCTTTTCTCCAATCTTGTATCTATCTGTTGCCCCACATACATCCCTGCCACTTCTATTTTTCTGTCAGAGGATCAGAGTAAGAGACATGAGTGTCAGCGAGTATGTGTGACTTGCTGACTTACCTGTGCTTTCTGCTCTGGGTGAACTCCTGCTGCTCCATCTTTTCCCAGATGTTTTCCTCCAAGTGTCTTTTTCTGTTGCTTTCCTTTTCACCTGCTTTGCACCTGCCTCTCTCTCCTCGCAGCACCTGTAGGAGTATGCATTTAGACCAAGTCCCCGCGTGAGTGCAAGCCCGAGCAGGTTATCAGTGCTTCTGTGTCTGTGAGTGTATTTGGCAGCTTTGGATGTCTGCACACTCCCCTCGAGGACTTCACAACGTGACAGTAAGTGTATGTGATATCCCCAATTTTCCAAAAATCTCTCTTTGAAACTGCTCGACTTCTCCTCTCACTTCTCTCCTTCTCCTGTTCTGCATGTGTCACAGTCAACGCATTCGCGAGTGGTCATGAAGGTGAAGACAGGACATCAAAGTGGGACAGGAAAGGAAAGTGAAGGAGAAGGAGGGTGAAAGAAGACGAGAGGTGTGGGAGCCCCTGGATGAGCAGCAAGCCTGTGTGTGTGTGTGTGTTTGTGCGAGTGTGTGCATATGTGCATAAACCCACTGTGTTTAGCTCTCTGTCTATATCCCTCAGGCTTCCCGCTGTTCAGATGAGAAGAAAAGCAAAAGAGGAGGGGGGAGAGTGATAAAATGCCTCTTCAGTGAAAGGGGCACAGACGCCGGTAACACTTCAGCAGAAGAGACGGTGACGCTTCCCCGCCGTCTTTTCCTTCCTCCCCCCCTCCGCCTCCTCGTTCTGTTTTTCCCGCTCCCTGCTCAGGAGTGAGAAACATGACAGATCCACGGGAAGTTAGTAAATCTCACAGACTTATAAGGTAGGGTCCTGTGCACGCATCTGCATCTTTGAAGCAAAAGTTTTTCCCTCCTCCGGTCCAGTTATCAATTCCCTCAGAGATGGTACTCCACAGTAAGGGATCCCCCTCCCCAGTGATGATGACTCTCCTCCGGTCCTGTGCGATCAGAAAAGGTGAGGAAAGAAGGATAAGATTTGTGTTGGCTTGCCTCCCCCCCTCGCCCCCTTTGCCATATGGATGAGAGGTGATCCAGATGTTGGCTGATGGGAGCGTCTGGAACATGGAGAGAACAGCGGGGCAGATGGCAGGTCTGTGGGGTCGGGCCGGCTGTGCACTAGCAGGTCCTCATCCTGTTGCACTGATTTTTTTTTTTCCCACCAGAGTTTCTCTCTCTCTCTTTCTCTCTCTCAGCGTTGTGCTGCCGCTCATCTGCCTTTGCTGCCACACCAGTAATCCTGCTTTCCATTTCCTCTATAACTCCATCTTTTCTGTATCTCTCTCTCTATCTCTTCTCACTCCATCACAGGAGGGGCTGCCTGTGAGTCCTGATAATAATGGTGTGAGGATTTAGCTTGCCTCCCTTCCTCTCCTCCCTCTCGCTCACTTCAGACCAACCCCTCCTCCTCTCCCAGCCCACTTTTGCTCCCGTTTTCTCTGTATTATTCACCTTCATCCTGTCACATATCCTGGCGTCTTTTCCCTAATCACCTCAGTGTATAGCTCAGTCACTTCACTCCCTCCTTTGCCTTCCCCCCTGTTTTCCCTTCCACCATCAACAGGTCCAAAATGAATCCCATCACAGTTTTGTTTTCCTGGTCAGGAGCCCAGAGCCTGTGCCTGTTGTTTATCAGTGGGAATACAGTTTTAAAATGTCAATAAGCCAACAGACCACCATACAAGCACGCAGCTTTTAAACAAGCATATAAAGTGTTGAAGCAAATACTCCAGTAAAGGGACTGTACACCTATTTTAGATTTGTTCAGTTTAATTACCAGCCGTACTGCTCAGGTGGTGAAAATAATTGAAAGAGGGTTTTTTTTTTAACTGTCTGGAGTCCTGCAAATTTAAATGAATGCAAATATTCCAAGTAGCAGAGAAAGCAAATCTTTGCTTTGTAATATAGTCTGTGTCTGTGTATAATCAACTCATGAACCAGCTGTACAGGCATTAGCTCGAAACATATGGACACACTGTAGGTGGCTGAAGTGTTTTTGATATCAGAACCCACCAGGGAATCCAGCTTTGTCTTCCAGTATCTCGCTTTTTGTGTTCCCATCTCATTATGTTCATGAAGTAAATTCACGGAGCTGCAGAGTAAGGATTTGTTTTCTAGTTTTCTTAGCTTTCAAACCCGCCTTAATGAACGATGCTATCGGTTTGGGGCTTTTCCTTTCATAACTATCCCAAATGTGTGGAGCAGCTCCTCGTTATCAATATTAACTGAATAAAAGAAGTGGCCAAGAAAAACATTTGGATATCATTTTTCTACTTGTTCCCAGATAAATGTTTTTATATAACTTTAAATATATATCTATGAATTCAACTACATAAATATGTTTGCTTAGTATTGCAAACGCATTGCATATACAGACAGGCTGCTGTTGGAAAATGTGCAAACCATTAAAAGGCTCCAAAATCTGACAAGTGCACACCTGAGTAAAAATTGTTTTGCTACTATTGCTCAGTTTGAGTTGGCTGTCAAAGCTGCCTTTCTGTCAGATTTTCCCTCAGTTTACTTTCCTGTCCCACTTTTATGTTCCGTCTTCACCTTTATAACCACTGTCAGGCGGAATTACAGGCAAGGTGTCATTCGGCGTCCGTGCAGTGACGGACCTGCTGCAGCAATGTTGAACATTTAGAGATGGATGGAAGATTGCTCATTTTTTTGTTTTTCATTGTCATGTGTTTTTTTATTTTCACTCTGACTTGCTTGTTAGGTTTAGAAAGGTTGGATTTTGGATTAAAATATGTCCCCTGCACCTGTAGTTTACCCAGTGTGCTTAAATGTTGTGTTAGGAAGTCCTTTATTATCACATATATGTGATGTGTTGAAAGTGCATCAGGCACAGATGCCAAAGGACACCTTCTGTTAGTAATTTAGAGATGCCAACAAAAGGCTATATTTGATACCTTGGGAATAATAACGCACGGGCTGGATATCGCTTCAACTAATTACTGGCATGTATTTTTAGTTTCTCCTCAAAACTCTTAGCATTCACTTGTGTCTGTAATACTCTCAGTAGTTTATGCATTTGTTGCTCTGTTTTTCACCACCACATCTTGAAACTTCAATTAATAGATGGATGTCTGATCACATCAGCAGATAAACACAAAAGCCAGTAAAAATAAAAGAGGCACACCAAATGGGACAATGGACCTGGAAGTGCTACACCCATACAAATATGGTTTTCAGGATTATTTGCTGTGCGTCTCATTCACAGATTAAAGAGCATGCTACAAAGGCAATCATCTGCCTGCAATTAGACTGAAAAGCAGGAGAGAAAAGAGGAAAAAAAAATCAATCCATCATAATTCTCAGACCTTTCGTTCTGCTAGAGGAAAACATTTTAAGTTATGTTGAATGGAATCATGTTGACACGCATAAGTGTGTATCGCTGTGCCAAGAGGAGAAAGTAGTGAATAATGCTGAGGGCCGGAGAGATAGAGGGAAAACAGTCTGATTGCCTCTTCCCTTCTTCATGGCTTACTTTTGACATTACTTCAGCAGAGGAAGGAGAAACAATTTCACTGTGCCCCCCTCCCTTCTCTCACTCACGCTGTGGGACAGGCGTTTCATAGTTTTACAGAGTGCCGTCTTCTGCAGGTTACCATCACTTCTAATAAAAGCCGTTTTCTTCTTTTTCCTCACTCGGCAGCTTGGTCAGGTGACAAGCCTTTCGACTCTGCTCTATAAATACAGACAAGTGTTAAAATAGAGTGCTTCAGATGTAAGACGGGTGACAGAGGTGTTTATATCTGTGCGGGATGTGTGTAGAGGATACAGCAATACCTCCGGTAAATGGAAAGAGACAATAGCTGACAGATGTTTTAAAGGATAGTCTGTCTGTGAGCAGCTGGACAGTGTGTAAACCAGCCAGTTGGGAACATATGTTCTCTGGACAGCAGCTTGATCAGGCCCTCAGATTAACTCAGATTGATTCAGTGAGTAACAAAATTGTGTTTACTGAAAGAGAAAAGCTTGCTGGCTGACAAGCAAATAATTAATTCTACTATTTTGTGTGTTGCCACGGAGGATTTATGTTATATGCAGTTTGTTCTAATACAGTACTCATTCTCAGGGATTGTCAACAGACCGATTATATAGACTCTTTAGTAACAGATTAATTCATTGTGGTACTTTTAACTGCTCTGTTATTTCCCAAGCGGTCGTCACAGTGGATGGATTCACATTTTTGATTTGGCACATTTTTTTATGCTGGATGCCCTTCCTGATTCAAACCTCCCACTTATCCGGGATTGGGAATGGCATGAATACACTAGTTTGCTCATCAAATGAACATAGATCATTTAAAGCTCTATATCTGTCAGAAGATTGTGTTTTGTGTACTCGGAAAGGGCCTTTAACCAAGTCCCCTTGGGGTGTCCTGTGGGGCGTTCTGTGGGAGAATGGGGGTACTTGGCCCATTGTTTGAAGCTGTTCTTTCCCTGTATGGTGACAGCTTAGTTCGCATCACCAGCAGTAACTCAAACTTGGTCCCGGTAGGAGTTGGACTCTGCCGGGGATGCCCTTTGTCACAGATTCTCCTCATTTTTATGGACACAGTTTCTACATGTAGCCAAGAGACAGAGGGTCTCCGCTATGGTGGCGTGAGGATCACCTCTGCTTTTTGGCTTTACCAGAAGGCGACTTCCCCCTATCACTCCTGTGGTTTCCAGTCGAGTATGAAGTGATAGCAATCAAAATTAGCCTCTCCAAGTCTCTCAGCCAGAAAAAGGTGGAGTGCCCACTTTGGAGTGGGGATGAGCTTTTACCCCAAGTGGAGGAGTTTAGGTATCTTGTGGTCATGAGTGAGCGGAGTTGAAATTGGAGACTGACAGATGGATTGGTGTGGTATCAACAGTGATGAGGATGTTGAGTGAAGCGTCAACCTCTGAGCAGTGGGTACTGACAGAAGGAAAAAAAATGTGGCTATAAGTGGTGAAAATAAGCTGCCATCTTTAGGTACTGTTATTATTTTTTTTATTATTAATCTCATGAGCCAAATAAAGACGGTTCACATATTTTTTCGTCATAATTAATAAAACTGTTTCAATCTGATTTAAACCTTGCAAGAACTTTATTGTCAGGTAGGTTGTTTTTTTGTTTTTTTTTTACAACAGTGGTTTGTCACAAATTTACCAATGGGATTGATATAGGGTGACATGGTGATGCAGTTAACACTGTGACGTCAGACTGTTGTTTTCAAATCCAGGCTGGGGCCTTTCTTTGTCAAATCTGCACATTCTCGCCTTATCTGAATAGGTTCTCTGTGGTTTTTACCCCCATACTGCAAAAACATGGTTGTTAGGTTAGTTGGTGATTCCAAATTGGCCATAGGTGTGAATGTGCATCAGACTGGCAACCTGCCCAGGATGTATCCCATCTCTTTCCCTATGATAACTAGAAGAGTCCCCCCTGCAAGCCTGACTTGGATAAGCAGAAGAAAATAGATGGAGGGGTTGGCATATCAGAAGGCCATGTGCAATATAATTTGTTATATAATTTTAAAGGCTCATTGAACAGTTTCACTGTCTGTTGGTTTTCAGCAAGTTCCAGGAGAATCCATACCATTATGAAAATGTCTTTACCCGTAGTTGTCATCATGTTGAAAGAAAACTAGAAAACAATGAAGCACCTTGGACAGCACTCTTAAAAAAAGACCTGAAAAAAGGCAACAATCCCAAGGTCTCTGCAGATTTGGTGAATCAGCGTCTTCACTGAAAATTCTCTTTTTGTGCTGGAGGCCAAACAGTTTTGGGGGTTAGTTGTGCAACTTGTTTTTCAATGACGCTCTATAAAAAGCAGAACAGATATTTAGTTATAGAGCCAAGCCTGTGAGTCACTTGATGCACTCAACTCAAGCTGTGGAGCTACTCTCATAAATGACACACTCTACTATCTGCAGCACATATCCACTGTACATGTGGACTATCCACCCAGACCATCATGTACCTTATCTCATGATAAGTGGATCCTGAAACACCATCAAAATGCTGAAAGTATTGCACTGGCTTAAGAAACAGCCGAGCAGATAATAGTGAAGCATTCTCTGCCAGTAGAGCTGACCATCTACTAATCAAAAGGTCTGTGTTTTGGACGCCCATGTTTAAGTGTCCTTCGGCAAGACAGTGAACCCCAGGTTATCCCTGATTCTTCTATGCGAGTGTGTGCATCATAGTTATAAAGCACTCAAAGGCATCGTATAAAGAACTGCGTGGCTTGGTGAACATGAATTCTGGTTAAAAGCACATTGGGTGCTCAGTTAGAATAAAAAGGAATTATATAATTTCCAGTCCATTCACCACTTAACTCTAAAAGCTAATAAGTGTACTTCCAAAAAATGTGTTTCCCTGCGAAAATCATACGCTTTGTTAGGGTTTTTGCTAGAGCCTGAATGATACATCGATTAGCTGATATTTCCAGCTAATACTGGGCACTCACATGAGAATGAAGCTAAAATGATTATTTATACCGGTATCAATAAAAAAGCAACTTTGTGAATAAAGCATCAATAATGTGTTCTTTAGTTTTTTCTTATATGGAATAAATAAAACACTATAAAACACTAGCATCTGACTAATGCATGCTGATTGGCTGGTTAAGGATTTAAAACGAGGAAGGACTTTTTTCAGTGGCACCCATTTATATACAATAACTAAATTAATATAAGCGTAGTTAAATCAAAACAGAAACATCTATGTGTAGGAAAACAGATCATTGCCATCAGGAGCTCAAAGTTGTATGCTGTTGTTGTGACGACCCTCATACTTGCAAAGAGGTATTCTACTATTCTACTACAAACAAAACTCCTAAAAAAATCCTTCTAAGAGTAGAACTGTATCTATGACAGCCCCTCCCTGAGCCTGGTTCTGCTGGAGGTTTCTTTCTGTTAAACAGGAGTTTTTCCTTACCACTGTTGCCAAATGCTTACTCATAGTGATGTCCTCTGATTGTTGGGGTTTTCTCAGTATTATCAAAGGGTCTTTACTTGACAATATAAAGCACCTTCAGCCAACTGTTGTTGTGATTTGGTGCTATTTAAATGTAACTGAACTGGATTGAATATATAATAATAAGACGACACTGCCAGCACTGCCGGCAGCACATGTAGCAGAGTATAGATCTGCAAATGGGATGTGGCATCAAGCAGTTTCTTTTTTACCTCTAATGTCATTTGGGGTCTAATGTAACTACCGAGCTAATTTCCTGCATCTTTATAAGGCAGATATAAGCATTCAAAAGGCACAATTTAGGTGGCCAAGTCTTTGTCAGGTTAATTTAAGCACCGGTCCTTTCGAGTATTTGAACAAATGACTAATGCGACATAACATTTGCTGTATTCTGCCGATACCGCTCATTGCTCTCCCCACTTCTCTGTCTGCTTAACATTAATCAGCTCCACCTCCATAAGCATCCTCGTCCATTCTTGGGAGAAAGACATCTGTTATCATCACTCAATCTCTCTCTTACTGTATGTAGGATTGCATCCATGCTTCAGGGTGTGATTAGGTCAACGCCAAGACACCCACTACTAACTGTTCTGCTGTGTGCTATTCTCATATCAATAATCTTTTCAGGCTTAACATTGTATTAAAGACAGAAATACCTTTACAAATTGAGTACAACCTCAAGCGTAGGAGCTTATGCTCTAAAAACTTGAAAAAGCTCAGCGAAGTGTTTTATAATAATAACAAGCCTACAGTAATACAACACCACAGACATGTGCGTAAATAAAAAAACAAACCTAAATATACTTTAAAATGACTTAAAATGGAGGAAAAATTAAGAACTACAATAATACTCCACCAGCTAAACTTGAGCCACTCTCGACTCTAAGCCTACCTCGAAACCAGATAATATTATCCATATAAATTTAAATGGTAAATGGCCTGTATTTGAATAGCGCTTTACTTAGTCCCTAGGGACCCCAAAGCGCTTTACACTACATTCAGTCATCCACCCAAATTTAGATAAATACTTCACAAGGATGAAACGGCTTGCGCAAAATAAATGGCAGGAGTTAGAATAACTGTTTAAAGACTGAAACACAAGTAACCTTCAGAGATGTTTTAGCTAAAAGTGGACTAAGCAAAAAATACCAGTATGATTAAAAAACACCGCTCCGAGACTAGAATGAAAATAGAGCCTTTGCCATTGAGACTGCTGCATATACTTTGTACTGATAATGTTGTTAGAAGTGATCTAAATCTTTAATTTAATTTGCTTTGCTGGAGGAAGTAATATCCGGGTCACAGTGTCAGTGAAGTTGCCAGCATCTCTGTGTTCCACTGAGACACAAAGCTGTGTCGTCTGCATAGCAATTAGATGCAATTTTACGTTTACAAATGATCATGCTTACAAATTATGCGCCCTGAAGGAAAAATGCAAAAATAAAAAGAAAGCAACCCAAAAAGAGCCCTGTAGAACAAAGACATAACAGGACGAGCAGAGCAAGAGAAGAACTCACATGTCAAAATGCTTTTAACAGAAACGTCTCCACTAGAAGTTAAAGTCTGTGTGGTCAGCCAGTTGTTTTGTAGATTGTAAGCAGCAGTGGCATTAAACTGAATGATTATGCAGCAATCAGAAGATCTCTGGAAACGTTAATGAGAGCAGTTTCAGGAGTGTGGAGAGGCTACTGAGTGGAATTTATCAAGTTAGTGATTTTTATTCATAACATGACATTGCATGCTCAAACATTTCAGAAATGAGTATCACATCTGAAATGAAACTGCAACAAGAAAAGGAAAACTTCGCTTCCAAGTAGTTGCAAATTACTCAGATCCAAAGGCTAGTTTCCTTTTAGTTGGGTTTTAGGTTAAGCTTATTTTCCTCCTTTGCTGTAAGTTTATTTTGTCTCTCTTTCACACACTTAGGAGCTATAGATTGCACTGTAAAAAAAAAAATCCTAAAAAAACAGTTCTATTCCAGCAGCTGGGGCGCCAAAATAATACCAGAAAATAACTTTCTCATAAAAATACGGTTATTTTCAGTAATGACAATACAGTTTGTTGCCTTAATTTTACATGGGATTTTGCCTTTTCCAAGTGCTTTTAAACATTAAATTAGGAACATTTTAATGTGATTAAACAATGAAATTACCTATAAACAAGGTCAATGAATGTGGCAATATGAATAATAATACTTAAATGTACAGAAATATACAGTTAACAGTTGGTTTAAATA
>NW_005187418.1:5358583-5362127 GCF_000239375.1 Pundamilia nyererei
AGTACTTGTTGAATCTGTGAAATGAAGAATTTCTGAAAATGAATTAATAATTATTTTTAACAAATGAACCCTCTCTGATAGCTCAGAGTGAGCAAGTGTGACCAAAGCTGTTTTCAGGCATGAGGTCAGAGTGACGCACGAGGCGCACATGGTGCTCACTCTGTGGCTGTGAATTCACCAGATATTACTTGCACTGTTCTCACAGCTAAATCAGAAATTACACTGACTTTTGTGGTAGGTGGTCTGCTGGGTAAGAACCATTTAATATCCAGTCCAACTGAGTTGGAAATGTACTCTCTCACATGCACCAACATGTGGTAACAATAGTAGAAAAGTTCGGGACTTTGCTACATGTGTGAAAATGGCTGCACACTGTCAACTTGCAGCCTAAAACTTTCAACATTCTCCCATTAGTCAGTGCCTTCGACTTTCTGTCATCTTGTGTTGGGCAGGTATTGTATAATGAGATTATCTGAACTTTTCTACTTGCAGCCTGTCACTACCAATGAGAGTCCTACCCCTGTAACACTAAACAGATAAGAAAATTCCCATAGAGCTGCGGGGAGCATTGTGGAATATTTCAAGTCATAAGCGGTGCATTTATTAAGCATTCACTTGTTCTGTTGCTGAAATTATATATATATGAAAGAAAGAAAGAAAGAAAGAAAGTGTACTTTATTGATCCCCGTGGGGAAATTCCTCTCTGCATTTAACCCATTCACTCAGTGAAGCAGTGGGCAGCCATTGGGCGCCCGGGGAGCAGTGTGTAGGGACGGTACCTTGCTCAGGGGTACCTCAGGGTAGCTGTTCAGGAGAATCGAACCCCCGATCTTCCGATCATGGGGCCACCACTCTACTGAGCTATCCCTGCCATAATATATATATATGTATATATCTATATATATCTATATCTCTTTATAGATATATGTAGAGATATAGATACATATATGGATATATAGATATATATATATAGATGAGTGCAACTCTGAGTAACAGTTTTTGTTTTATATTATTTTATTTCAATCTGACTTATAAATATATAGAGAGAGAGATAGTTAGGAACACAACATGGAAGAATTATAGCAATAAACAGATCAGGTGCATTCAAGAATCAGATACCCGACTACGTGTCTAATTGTACTGAAGATTTACTAGATTTACTGAAAGAGAATATCTCAAGTATATATCTTTAATCCATAGAGCCCATTGGATGACAAGGCTACACATAGACAACCAGTTGTGTGTGTGTTTTGTATGTGTGTGTAGCTGTGTACACTGGTGAAGACAGATGTTTAAACAGGCAATCATCACTCAATGAGTAAACGGCTCTGGAGATTGAGCTAGTGTGTGTGTGTGTCTGACTGGAGGTGAATACCAAGAAAGGAGGACAGGGAGTGCAAAGACAAGAGTAGTACACAAGAGGTGGAGTAAATAAAGCCTATCAGCTCATATTAGAGAGCAGCCATCAAGGCTGAATGCAGATTTGTGATTAGCCCACATTTGTGGTATTTTTATCTCTGAATGCAACTCTTTGATCGCAGCCATGTGTCAGAAGTGGAAGAATCATCTTAAGGGACATTTTTCCCCGGGTGTTGTCTAAAATACCACCTCCTCAGGGTTTGACTGCCTGATCTCTTTGGCTGCTGGCTCGCACACCTTTCCTAGCATTTGACCGTTCTGTCTGACTGCATCTTCATCTCCCCCTTCCTCCTCCTCCTCCTTTTCCTCCTCCTCTTTCTCCTACTTCTAAAGACACACTTTGAAAGTAAAAATATCCTGAGTCCAGAAAGGCATGAGAAGCGATAGATCCATAAATAACCTGGGTCTTGTTTGAGATCAGCTGACATTTTAAAGGCTGCCAGGTATTAATAACATTTCTCGTGAGACAGAGATTGTCTCTCTATAAGTCTGTGCGTGTTTGTGTACTTTAGTGTGTGTTTACACATGTGTGCAGTGCATGAGCATGACTGTGCATGTTTTTTGGGGGGGTTTTGGTGAGCGGCAGAAAAAGAGACATAGAGACAGCGCTTGGCTGGTTTGTCATTCTTATGAAATTTTACCCCAGGCACAGCTGACAGAGATTTTACAGTTTTATTCTGAATGAAACTCCCCTGACAGAGAAGCATGTTCATGAACTAACCAGTCACATCAGTAGACAGCATCCGTGACGGAGGCTCCTGCATACAGACGATAAAATAATCATATGATAGAGTTTCTAAATATTTTACTGAAAGGATCAAATATTCAAAAAATATTTTTATTTTAAATGTATATGGTTTTCTTTTCTTTTTGTAGTTTTTATTGGTTGATTTTTTTTCCCCCTGGAAGTTGGAGAGCCTCATATTTCTGTGTGTTTAACTTTACCCTGTGTCTCCTGTGATTCCTGTATATCCCAGTTCTTTGTACTTCTTCCTGTTTTCTGTTGTGTTTTATTTCATTTCATTTTTGTGTATTTTTCCTGTTTTTGACATTCCCTCCCTCACAGCATTTCATTTTACCTCAGTATTCTTTCACAATTATTTTCCTTTTTATTTCCAGTCGGTAATTTATCTGCTGTCCACTATCCTCCCCTGCATATCTTTCCAATAATTAATTTTTTGTTGTCAGTTTTTGGATTCATTTTGGACATTGGTTGATTTTCCTTCTTGAACCCTTCAGTGCCTTAAGTTTATTCTCAGGTTTAATTAAATTTCCCCTTGGTTTGCCTTATCTGCACGTCTTCATGTCTGAATCTTTTGAGGATCGACTTCATGTTTTATTTGAGAGGACTGTGACCTATAACCTTTTGCTTGTGTCTCAATATGAGCTATTATTTAAAAGAATAAGCCCAGCTCATCCTTTTACCCAGTTACCCAGCTCTGTCGTCCATTGCCTGCCTCTACCTAGTGAATCTCCAAATTCAGCTTGTCACTAATCTGCAAACAAATCTGCTAGCCTTCAGCTTGAGGTCTGAGATCAGGGTTTTTTTTTATGGAGCTAGAATTCCTAAACTTGTGCAACCAGTCTTCACAGAGTTGAACTAGCAAAGTATTTCTCAGACAGTGATCGCAGTGCCACACCTACCGAGGAAGGGATGAAAAATTAGAACAGATTAAGAATCTGTGTCGGAGGTTAAAGACCAACAGAGGGAGTCGGGTGAGGAGCTGCGAGTAAATCCATATAGTTTCAAGGTCATTTCTTCTCACCACTATCTTCACTTTTCTGCCCTTGTTTGATTTTACTAGGTGGGAGGTCACTGGTAATTATCTGCTCTTGTCAAACCTAGGAGACTCGGTGAGAAGCCAGGTCACCTGTGATTCTGATTAAAGTCCTGGGCGTGCACACCATCGCATATACATGTGTGCACACACGGGCTGCATACACGGAGAAGCAGCAGGCGATTGTGCAGCATTTCATTACGCTTCTGATTTGGTCATTCATCATGTCACAGCGAGGTCACAAAACAGCCGACACATGTTTATGTCTGTGGAGACTATTTGAGCCTGTGTGTGTGTGTGTGTGTGTGTGTGTGTGTGTGTGTGTGTGTGTGTGTGTGTGTGTGTGT
>NW_005187418.1:5362147-5414800 GCF_000239375.1 Pundamilia nyererei
TGTGTGTGTGTGTGTGTGTGTGTGTGTGTGTGTGTGTGTGTGTGTGTGTGTGTGTGTGTGTATTCAGGCTTTTTTCCTCTTTTTTGATTATTTTTTCATCTCAAGCTGAAATGACAAAGACAGCCTTAGATGACTCAAATGAAAAGGGTAGATTATTAAAAGAACTTATTCTTGACTTGAGTAATTTGCATGTTCGCGATCTAAATAGACACACCTTTTTCTCAGGAGGCAGCGGACGTCAAACTGGAGTAAATAGGCAAGGCAAGGCAAGGCAAGTTTATTTGTATAGCACAATTCAACAACAAGGTGATTCAAAGTGCTTTACAGAGACAAATATCACAATTAACATCTTCTTTTAATTAAATGTTGATTTTTTTCTACTTCCTGCTTACTAGGATGTTGCATTTTTACATTATGGATGAAATATCTGAGTTGAAAAGTGTTTTGTTTTTGTTTTTCTCTCTCTTTCATTGCAGCCGCATATTCCAGCAGTAGAAACGGAGAGATCAAAGCGTTGAAGGCTGCAAACACATAATGAACAAAAGTACAAATGTTGTCTGGCTGAGACTGTGTGACAAGAACACTGATTTCTATTCTTAAAAAACAACAACAACACAAGCCATGATTATGATGTGTATGATACGTGTTGGTTTTTTTTTTTTTTAATAAAAAATGATTCAGGTGTAAAACCAAACTCCAAGGGCATCATTAAAAGATGCTTCCACACAAATGTATTTTAATATATGCACCCCTCAGATGAATGTTAACCATGCTGCATAAATTCCCTCCTTCTTGGTGAGCTAATGAATGAATGGACTGCTTGTGAATGTCCCACTGTGGGTATTGTGAGACAACAATCAGATGGTTCTGTTCAGAGCGACCAACACCAAACACGCAGACAGATCAAAGCTATGCTCCTGGTTCAGTTCAGTAACCTCAGTGATGCTCTGTCTCTATAGATCAGTCAGGGAGATGTGCAACAGATGGAAGGTGGTGTCTCCCACAAACAAACATTCTTATATAGCAAATAGCTTATAGTAATGTCTTGGTAACTGCAAAATGTTCCATACATTTACCAACATTTTAAACTAACAGGAGGTTTATGTGGGAGTTCATAGCAGAAGAGGTGTTTCTGCATAAGGCCTAACACCCAAGTCCCCTGTGTTTAATAACACTTACATGCATAACATGCATAATCTAAATATAGCATAAAAATACTCTCAGAAATAGTGTGTTTTTCTAACAAAAAAAAAAATAAAAAAATAAAATCAGCTTTCAGAGACCTAACATGGTTCCTATTGCCATTGCTGTACTGCCTCCCAGTGGTTAAACAATGTTATGAACACTTGTTGAGGCTTTAAGTTTACATTACAGTTTTTTTCTGAGTGCTTAAACCCTAACTGTGATTCTTATAGCACAATTTCTAAAACTATTAATACTAAAACCACTCACTGAGTTTGCAAAACTAAAAGCACAAACACTGCTTTGCACTCAGTTTGCCATTTTGTAACACACACTTTGCAAAACTGTAGGTACAATCCACTGCACAGCACTCTTTTTGCAGAACTATAAACACAACTCACTGCTTTACACTCAATTTCCAAATGATCAACACACTCCTAGCAAAACTATACACATTTATGGCTATTATTTACACTACTTTGCCAACTGTCTGGCACACTGTCACATGTGAAAACTGTTTTAGATAATTAGTTCACTTTGCAATCAGCACTATAAATAAGCTACAGGTAAGCTGTCTGTGTGGAGTACAATGGAGGGAGCAGGAAGAGTGAGAAGAGTGAGAAGTAGAGGAGGCCGAGGAAGAGGATGTGGAGGTGAAGAAGTAGGACGAAGAGGACGACAAGGACAAGGAGGTGAAGTTAGAGGAAGAGGACAAGGAGGAGCAAGAGGAGGATGAGGAGGGGGGAGAGGAAGGGTAAGAAGAGTAAGAAATAGAATTGCTGATCACATCAGAGCTACAATAGTGGACCATGTAATCAACCATGGAACGACCCTGAGGGAAGCTGGCCAACGGGTTCAGCCTAACTTGAGCCGCTACACTGTAGCAAGCACCATAAGGACATTTCAAAATGAGAATCGGTTAGTACAGTCACTTTGCACTAAGATTTGTAGCACTGCCATATGCCAATGAGAAACACAACAATACCATAGATGTAAAAACACTGAAATTGTTCCTTTACAGAATTGCTAGACGATCAGATGCTGGGTGCAAAACATACAAAATGTGAGCATTTCTGTATTGGGTCGTGTACTTGCCCGCAACAAAATCCGAATGAAACAAATCTACAGAGTACCTTTTGACGAGGAGACGTGGCAGGAACATTAACTATGTGTGCAGCTATAAGTCAAAATGGTGTTGTTCACCATCATGCAACCCTGGGCCCATATAACACTGCACACATTATTACATTCCTGGACGCCTTACATGACATGCTCACTAATGTTCAGAGACCAGAGCAGACCAGATACATCATCATATGGGACAATGTTAGTTTCCATAGGGCTGCTTTGGTCCGCAACTGGTTTACAGATCACCCACCCTTCACTGTACTCAACCTCCCCCCATACTCTCCATTCTTGAATCCAACTGAAGAGTTCTTCTCTGCCTGGCGCTGAAAGGTCTATGACCGTCATCCCCATCAACGCATAGCCCTTTTACAGGCAATGGAGGAGGCATGTTAGGATATTGACTAGGCATCATGTCAGGCCTGGATACACCATTCCAGAAGATAATTTCCCCGGTGCCTTGGACTAGAGGACATTGCATGTGATGTAGATGAAATTTTGTGGCCGGACCCAGAGAGACGACACGATGTAGACTGATTTCTTTTTTTTCCTCAGTGAAATTACTATTTTGTTTTGACTTGGAAATAAACACTTGTGTTTGTTTTGATGTGTGTGACTAAACACCAGTACTTGAGGTTTGGATCCCTCTGTGTTTACGGACCTATGACAAAAGTATGACCTCAAACTGACATGGCCTACCTTGTGCACAGAAAAGCAAAAGCCAGATGTGGTTTTTATTCATACCATCAGTGTGTAGTTGGTGCATTGTGTGCTTAATGTGATGGCTTGTGTTAACTGTTTGACATAAAAAATACAATTTTTACGAAGGTTTGGAGAGTTATGCAAGGTTTATTAGCTTTTGCAAGACAACTACAATGTTTTGCTGATTTGGTGAAGGGTTTTCTTAGTTGTGTGTAAAGTTTTGCAAAAACAGCCAATAGTTACAAAAAATGTGCATAAGCCATCAGAAAAAACTGTAATGTACTTTGCTTTAGAGAGCAGCGGTTCTTATGAGTAGGGCGCTTTTGGTCAAAAGAGTCAAAAAAATATGTTATACAAAAACAAATAGGTGGAAATCTTTAAATCTTCCACCATAGTCTGCAGGAACTGTTGATTTCTGATTATTTTCATTACCACTAGAACAAACGATTTGTTAAGTGGAACAAGAAAATACCTTTTAGCATGTTTAAGGCAACATCTAAACAGAGGAGCTATAAAACTGTGCAGCTACTTTTAGTTCTGCCTTTGTTCATATGTATTTCCCTTAATAGTAAATGAACACAGTAAAAGTAAAGTCAGTGGCTTAAATTTAATGTTGAAGTCCAGCTGCAAATCAAGCACATCGGTGAACTGAAACAGCTCTGTCACACTAGAATGAAAATAGAACAACAACCTTGCGGTGGTATAGTGATTGATTTTTGTGCTGTAAGAAACCAATTGCATGCAGATGCAGCAACCAACTTATCAAGATCGAGCATGCAACACCCTCACACTCTGAGCAACTATTTTACATTGCAAAGGTTTCATTGTGGGAGGCAACCTGTTTTCTCAGTCACAGTCTGACTCACACTGACTGCAAGTAATTGCCATCTAATTTATAAATGCAGATAGGCCGATGACAGTCTGTGCTGTTTTTACTCAACTGGTTGTAATCTGGTTATATTCTTATATAAAAGCAATGTCATTTTGCAATTAAATTGCTGTCCTGCCACAACTATGTCACTACATGTGCAACAATTTTATCACAGTAAATCTCCATATTATCGCAAACTGCTTGCATGTAATTGCCAACTTGACAACTGTTAGAAGACTGATTCCATCTTATTGCCATTTTATCAGCATCTTGATGCACCAAAAATGACAACTGAGTGTGAGTGGTTGCAGACTTTGTCCCCATCTTTGAAAAGACCATATAAAGTAAAATAAGGGTTGGTATAATTGCAATAGAAGATTCTTGTTTATTTTTTGTAACAACATTTCTTCAGCTTATTTTAACTTGATGTTTTCCCATGATTGGGACCTACAAGTGCTCTGCAGCATACAGATTAAGAACCACTTGTTTTAAGAATGGTGCTTTTTTTCTTGTGCTTTTTTGTGCAGATTTAGAAGTTTTAAACATGAGTGAGGCATCTATTGAAGTTAGTTTTCTTACGCTCATCCTTTTCAGGGTCATGGGGGGCTGGGGGGCAACCAGAAAGACAGTCATTCACACTCACATTCACACCTATGGGCAATTTAGAGTTACCGATTAACCCAACCCCAATAACTGCATGTTTTGGACTGTGGGAAAATGCCAGTGTGAACCCACACAGGTGGTGGATTCACATCCAGAACCTTCATGCTGGGAGGTGACGAAATTTTGTGCTATTTTATCATATTAGCCCCCTGATTTCAATTTTTTTATTTGCATACTACAATAAAAAAATAAAATTCTGAAAGTTGCATTAAAAATAGTTTAAAAGGCCAGTCCACCCAGATTTCAGGTGAACCTTTTTGCAAAGACAATCTTTTATTGAGGCACTTGACACAAGCCATGGAATGTACATATCAAATACAACAAATTTAAGGTCTTTTTCACATTCTTGCATCTGTAAACATGATAAAGATAATACATTCAGACAGTAAGTCCATGTTGTCCCTCATACAGGAGAGACTTGTGAGTGAGGGGAAAAATATCAACACCTCACTCAGAGTAGTGTACAGTACACAACAGCTACACAAAGTGTACAAAACAGCAGTGGAGTCAAATACAAAAACTACTGACCGACTCCCTTTAAAGTAACCCTTCATGCATGAAGAGCGTACGTCTCACAGGAGTAGATCAGCAAAAATAGTAGCATGTAGACAAGCTGCTCATGTGCTCTCATTTGACCTGAAACGCATCTATTTGGTCATTTCACATGTGCGTAAGAGGTAAGTAAACTAGGGTTCAGGCATCTAAGTCTATTTCGCATCACAAGAACACATCTCGACTTTAATAGATATATAGGTACATTATCAGTTAGCAGGCATGTGTGGAAGCAGAGTCTACAGATGTCTGCTTTGGATTATCACACTCTAGGATGTAAACATGTACTTCTTGAGAACTACCGGTGGTACTTATGGTCCTTGGCAATCACAAAAATACTTCAGTTTATCTCTTTTTATTCGTGCTGTTTTGTTTTCCCGTCCACTTGGCTCTAAGGAAGTATGTGTAGATGCCTGCTTAGTAAAAACTTCCAACAACAAACCAAACATAGCAAAATATCTCCAGTGTGTGGAGGCGGATAAGGCTGCTGTTGGGCTACAGTTCATCAGCAGGTACAGAATGAGGCTTGGGTATGAAAGCTACGGCTCATGTTTTGAAAGCGCTCACCCTGTTCTCCATGTGGAGCAGCCTCTGCCAAAACTACACCTCTATCCTAAATACAGGGCTCAGCTGGTGCTCACATTAGTAAGGGTTGGTGAATATAAGGCTGTAGTTAAAGGAATACTCCAGCAAAATCTAGATTTTAAGTGTTAAGACATTTTCTGCCTGTTGGCTTGGACTCGTATTTTGTATCCACAGTGTTTTCTATGCAAATATATAACAAATACTAAGGATTTCCTTTTACTTTTTTATAGGTTTCGTTATTTTCCAGAATGTGTAATGGCTCAGTCGTACTTGAGTATAAAATAGGATGACAACATCCTTGCTGCTAAAAAAAATCTGTGATTGCACAATGATTTTTTTTTTCACATTTAGTAACCGATTGCACCTGGTTACCCAGAGGCTGAGTGTGTAACACTTTCAGCCTGTGGGAGGCTACTGGGAATTGCAAGACAGCTGCACAGGTCACCTGATGGGAGGCAACCTGTCTCCAAACAATCACGGCCCAACTCGGACTGATTGCAATCACTCTCAGACAGATTTCTAACACACTGCAGTCAATCCGAGTACGTCTGAGTCAATGAGCACAAGTTCTCTGTGGACTTGAACAAACTCATTGCCAGATCTATTCTGGTCATTTCCTCCTGAGACTCAACTCATTTATTTATGTCCTCTGTAGTGAACACGCAAATCACAAAACATATTAAACTGAAAGATTTCATTCTCAGGACAATATTTCTATACAAAAAGGAAGGTTGCCAAGCAACAGTGTTATTTTGCAGTTAAATAACCGCCCTGCTGCAAATACGGGACTTTTTGTTGAAGAATTTCGGTTTCAAATCTATGAGGTTCTGGGTGGAGTCAGAATGTATGTAGTAAATGTGAATTTCTGATTAATGCGAGTTTCTGTTTATGCAGATGGCAACAAATTTGCAACAGAGGGCAACAGTTACAATTTTTGCCAATTTATCAGAGTTAATTACCATATCATCACAAACAGCTTTTTTGCTGTCATTAAACTTATTCAGTCACAGATAGCAGATAGACAACAGTCTGACCCATCATGTTGCTGTTTAATCATTGACTTGATGTACCAAAGTTGGTTTGAAGGTGAAACCTGACCGTAAGATATGGTCTCGGTCTTTGAAGCAACCATTTCAGTGACAACAAGGTTGCAAGTTTTGCTTTTCTTGATGTGACGCTAGCACAAAGAAGGCTTTAAAACACTCTTCAGACCATTATTCACTATATATGGACATAACTACGCCTGCATAAACTCTTTGTACTGAGCCATATTGTTGAAAACAAAATGTTTTGAAAGTTCTGAGCATGGACAGTGAAGTTAGGATTATGCTGCAACATGTGTGACAATGGGGCATTTCAAGCCAACAGGCAGGCAGGTTCAGCAAGTTAATGTTTGGTCCACTCTAGACAGCCATTTTTAGAGTATCCCAGAAAGAGTACTGTCAGTCTGTCCTCTTATTGATTGAATTTATGTTATACATTAAGGTCTGGTCCCACCATTTTATACCTGTGTAATTCCAGTGTATTAGCCTGTCCCATTCTGTGGAGTGAGGCTCTCCCAAGGGCAGATGATCTCTTTGGTTCCCACTCTTTCCCGAGAGACAGCTCTGTTCTCCTCATCCTCATCCTCAGACTCAATGGGGTAGATGCGGCACTCCGGAGGAATATCCACTTTGATCTGAAAAAAGCTGAGAAATGTTTCAGAAAAAGACGAGGTCATCAGGGGCTGATCTGATATTATTTGTCACGTTAGCAACATAAACTTTTACTTTGTGTACCTTAGTAGCCAAACTAGATACAAAGTCTGCATACACAGCCATGACTAAAACTGTATGTAATATAACAATATTTACATGTGCTGTGTCAGTTAAATAAATAACTGAATATGAGATGACAGTTTTGACTTCCAGCTTTTATGCAAAGATGTTCCCATCATATTGGTTTTGTAGGAACTGTAGCTCCAATATTGCATATGTATGAATTTTTGCAATAAAAACAAAAATAAATAATTGTAAATAATTTTCCTTTCTTGCAATTAACAAATAGTCCTAGTGTCCAAGTTACAGATAACAGCCTCTTCCTCAGGCCTGTTCTACAACTGTTTCACTTCTTGTTTCAGCGCTTCCACCTAAATTTAAAGTAAAATAAGACTCCTGGATTGGAGCGAAAATGATGGAAAACATATGACTTTCAAAGTAAAAGTCCTGCATGACTGTCACGTACTTGCCAATCCGTCTGGGCGGAGCCTGACTAGGTTCATCTGGGCTGATTGGCTGTATGCGGCTGCTTGTCCCGGCAGCTGGATTACATTTAGGTGACAAGCTGGCAAACATAGAGGAGGGAGTGCAGCCACGCTTGAGTAGACGACGCAGGGATAGAGCCATGCGAGACTTGGACACGTTCCCTCCTGCAGATGCTCGGGCCTCAGGGTTCCCTTCACTTTCCCCCTCACTGGCTTCCGCTCGCCGCTCAGAGGCAGAGGTGCTGTCTAAGGCCACGCTGATGGGGGACGGACAGGCTGGGGTGTGGGCCAAAAAGGGAAGAGAGGGCGAGGCGTTGGCGGAGGGGGGGTCAGTCATGCCAGAATAGACAGCGAGGTGGGGCACAGGAGTGGTAAAGCGGCACAGCTGTGAGGTCAAAGGGCAAGAGACACAAGTCAGAGGGCATCCAGACAGATAAATACGTGTCTGTGTTTGGAATTTTTTTAGCAGATGGTTCCCTGAATACATGACTATTCTGTTTACAGACCTAACAAGAGACATAACACGCAAAAGGTTTCATAACATCAACTTCATTATAACAATATAGAGCCCTCTCCCTTTCTGTAACCACAGGAAATTAATATTTAGCCTCCAAGACAATCTCACTGTCCGCTCAAAGTAAAGAAAGGTCTGACCAGCATTCAACTTTGCTGATTCATGATATTAAAGCTCACATTAGAGCACCACACTTTCATCTCAGAGAGCACAGCACTTTAAAAAACATAACATCTGTAACTGAGTAGGGAAAATGGGCTTTGATAGCGTATCCTGATTTTCCAGCTGTTTTTTGTCCTCAGGCTGACATACCCCTGGGACAAATGGCTCAGTGCCTATGATGTCATAACAGTGAGTCCTGCTCCAGATGGAAAAACAATAACAACTTTTTTGTTTTAAGTGATGATGATAACAGTCATCACTTTTATCATCAACCCATGATATCAGTGTTGGTCTCAAAACCCCACAGTGCTGCGATGATTACCCGAGATCTTCATAATGTGTTATCCCATTTGCCTATGATGCCGTTTCTTGTCTGTCGACTTCAAAGTATTTTAAAATATGTTCTCCCCACTCTGCACAATTGTTTGCAGGTGCCTTGCCTGAGGCACATAAATCTGCTTTTGCAATACTGATAAAAATTTTCCAGAATATTCTTACGAGCTATCACAGGGTCGGCAGTAGCCCAGGAGATTTTTGATTCTAGCTCTCACTGTTGCTTGTTGCCTGCAGCATTTTAATTTTACTTTAAATGGATATCCAACCTAAGCATCACAGGCATTGTGAATGGAGGCACGTTTCTGTTTTATTAGCTAAATCCAGAATTTGTTTTTCTTGCCAAATAAATTTGTAGTACACTCCTTTTAACTTGTTTTGCCCTTAGCTTCAGTTTCCTATTGTTTAACTCTGCTTTTTAGCAAAGGGAAATGTAAGCTATAAAAATATAACGGCAATGCTCATCAGTTTTGATAGGTGGAGAACCATACCTCACTCTATGGTGGAAAAATGCTGTTTTAATAGGTTAATATGCATTTTAATATCATCTCAATGATCAAGCTGTAGAAACAAGCGTATGTTTACAACAAGTGCAAATGGTTAAGTAAATTTGCAAACTTATGTTGGTCTTAACTTTGCACTTTCGCATCACAAAAAAGCAGGTTTTGAAAGAAAGAAACAATGGAAGGAAGGAAGGAAGGAAGGAAGGAAGGAAGGAAGGAAGGAAGGAAGGAAGGAAGGAAGGAAGGAAGGAAGGAATTGGAATGCATTGCGCTACAATCAAATTAAATGGAAAAATGAAAACGGTGAATAAATGACGGCTCAAGTCCAAACACATAAGTATGAGGTGGTTTTATGAATGTTTTATTACCTTATGACTGATAACAAAGACAACTCAAAACATACTAAACAACAGTGAATGCACAGAGATGGACAGCACAGTAAATGTATCATGACAAACAAAAAAGCAGACAACACTTACAGCTTACATGGACGTAAATGTCAGCGATGACAATAGATGGCTATTTGTCTTCTTCTTGTAGTAATTTATTAACATGAGTTGCAAAAAAAGGTTGGTTCAGATTTTGAAACATGCATTTCCAAAGACGTCAAACGTGTGACTCACACAGAAATATAAAGTATGTTTACATAGAGCCTGATCGATATACGATTTTTAAGACCGATATGTGTTGATTTGAAAATCGAATATTTTGACAAATATCCTAAAATCTACCTATGCAGCATCAATGCACAAACATGATTAAAGTTGTTATGAGGCACAACAACTTCAATTCTTTAAATTTTAAAAATGTTATTTATCAGTCATGACCAATATGGATACCAATAGATCAGCAAACAGCTAATTTCAGCAGATATATCAGCACGCTGATAAATTAGCTGAGCTCTTGTCTATGACTCTTCACTGAAAGGTCTAATAGCAACATATTATAGATGTTTTCTAATTTATTATATAACATTATATCCTGTCTAAACATATAATGTATTACATGTATTATATGTAACTATTATAGCAATTAGACAAATAAAATTAGTCATTTTTAACTGAGGTGCGACGAGGAGGCGCCTCTTTGCCCTGTTGGCTGAGTTTGCTCATGACCTGTGTGATGTCAACAGGGGCACTGGCGGCCATCTTGGCCTTTTGCTCCTGCTCCTGTTGCCGGATGATGATGGGACTGAGACTGGGCCGTCTGTTTCTTGCATTTTGCTCCAACTGGGAGTCACTGGGATGATGTATGGGGAGGGGAAAAGAAACAGGAACAAGGTAAGAGTTGAAAGTTGAAAATTCAGGATTGTCTTTAAGAGTACGGAGAAGAGAAGAGAAAATTTGAGGTTTATGTTATATATTTGTTAGGGTTGTTTAGACTGCAACATTCCTCTTTGCTGTGACTAAGACGTATTTTCTGTTAGTCAAACTAAAAGCTTCAAATAAATCTTCCAACAATGTCTGAGAAAAGCTCCACAAATTCAATGCAAAAAGTGCCTCTTACCTGAACTTGTGTTCCTCGGGACATACGGCCTTCTTCGTTGTTTCCTTAAACACTGGAGATTTTAGGTATCGGCCATATGAGTCCTACAAAATGCAAAATGCTATCAGTTGGTCCAGTGAGTTGGTCTCTTACAGGTACAGATACAACCCCACCGTTCCCTTGTGATTTAACCATAGACATCCAGGTCTGAAAAGTGAAGCCAATGCAGAAGTGCCTTAAACTTCCTTTCTTTACAGTGGCCAGCAGGGGGCACCTCATCTGGTCACAAAGTTCACATTGTATAAAGGTCAATGAGAACATTATCCTGCTACTTAATCATTTATGACACCAGTTAACATTTTTTTGTGAGTTTATAGTCTCAATAAAAGTCTAATCTGATACTTTGTGATGTTTAATTTCAAATCATGCTCCCATTTAGAGCAAATTACACACGTTGCTATAGCATGGGCATGCATAGCGCCATCAGCTCCACAGTCAGCTCAAACCAAAATCCAAAAAGGTGTTTTAATTTATGCAGTCTCTGCACTGATCACACCTACTGACATGTTTACTGACCTTCTTCATGAGCATGTAGATGTGAGTCTGGGCTGCATCCAGGACGTATCTGTGTGGGTGTTTCAGACCTTTCACTGTGATTTCCATCGTCTTTCCATCGATGTTGATCCATCGTGGAGCACCGCGTGCCAGGAAAGTCCTGAGATCAATGAAAGTGGGAGGAATGAAGAGGAAATGCTTTGACACTTACATGGAAAAACCTCAAAAGCCAGATAAAAACTTCTTCTTCAGTAAAGATGTGAGAAAAAATATCCACTGCACTGTTTTCATCATTTAATCATCAGTTAAAGTAACACTATACTTGCAGGTAAAGTTCACTACATGCAAAGTTTAGATTTAAACTGTAATTAATCTAAGGCGTATTATTTCTGGATGATGGCAACCAAAATTTGTATTAATTCTCAGTTTTATTTTAAGTTTTAATCTTTAATCTCGACTAATTAAAAATAATTGAGTGAATTTAATGTTAAAAATAAAAATTAAAACATGTATTTGTGTCACTATTAAACTACGATAATAAATATAACAATTAAAGAGTCATAAATCACTGTCAGTAAACATAGTTGGCGATTTTTAAATCAAATAATACTTTCTTCTCCACTGTCTTCAATATTTACCAGAAGACTAATATATTCTTCAAGAAGTTCTTACTTGTAGATCTGCTCTGCTTTCTCTTTCATTGTCGCAGCAGTGCCCCACTTCAGATCCTCACAACCTTCCCAGAATGCCAAGTTCTCACCTGAGTAGGTTTAGAGAAAATAACCAGATATAAACTCAGATGATTCCTAACCCCTTCCACTGAAGGAAAGCTTAACATCAGGACCAGCAGTGACTTTAAATTGCACCAGACTATCATACCGCTGAACTCTTTCTTTAGGAACAGTCTGAAGTCATCTCGTCCTCGAGGGTCTGAAAGGAGCTCTCCAAAGCTGAACGTCCACCTCTCCACACGCATTTTAGTGGGTATTTCCACACTGTGCCACACAGATAACAAAAACAAGATATTCTTAATTATTGTCCAAAATCAGTGACTTCTATAAGTATAATCATCTTACGCACTTGGGCATGTTCAAAGCCCAGTATGTGACGTCATCAGTGAGCCAGGGGTTGCTGGGAAGACACTTGGACAGAAAAGGGTCGTGGCCTTTATAAGTGGCGCAGTATTTCACCAACCTGCAGTGGAGGGAAAAACACGTCACCATCGACCACACTGAAGGAAAATAACGTCTTTAACCATTAATGATGCAGCCACACAGAAACAGTAAAGCAAGTGCAGCCAAGCCTACAGGAGGCATAACTCACATTATCTAATCCCTCATCAGTCAGAGAACAGCAAATACACTTCACAACACATGTTTGTCTACTGTGAAGACTCTCATTTTCTTTTTATTTGCTGGAAAGACACGTGGCCCTCCACAACGGTCCCACTTTCTCATCAGCTTTAACCTGCCTGACCTTTACAGATCACTCAGTGGGTTATGCTGAAACTAATGTGCGTGTGTTACTTTAAGGCATACAGCTAATGGAGCAGCCAGGGTATAGGAGGGGTACTGGTTTGCTACAGATAGTAGCGAGCTTCTTATATGAGGGACTGTCTTACGCGCCAATGGACACTGATGATTTCACTCTGGGACGCATGATGGACTGCTGGGTGAAAATCATCTACAGGGAGAGAAATGACAGCCAGAATAACACAGAGCTGCCACTATACGTGATCAATAAAACATCCAACAAGTGAGTAGAAAAAAACTTACGATCCTCTCGTAGTCATCGGGTGTTTTTGCCTGAGGAAAAATGTATTAAAAGTATGAGTACAGATAATAAGCCATATACTTTATGACTTCACAGTTAGGACACTGTATGTATTTCTGCACAGAAAAAAGCACTGTTTTATACATCACTTCTTTATCATTGTTGGACTCATGATGAACACTTGTGAACACTAACCTTCAACATCATTTCACAACCTGAGCTGAGATTCAGGTACTTTTTTTTGTTAGCAAGTATTATAGCAAGTGCATTCATGAGGTGATGTGAGTGTGTGCAGATGTGTTCACAACCAGCTTAAAAGTCTGGGATTTGAAAACATAGCCGTAGGAAATGCCTGCAGAGAAGAAGAAAGGAAAAGAGAAGGCCTTAATTTTAATAAAAGAAAACAGCATACATATCATTTACTGTACCTGCATTAATGCATTAAAGCTTCTTATGGGATATAAGCTGATTGAAAGGAATTATGTTCATGCGGGTCAGGCAGAGACTCACCTGTTACCTCGTGTGCATTTGGATCTATTAGTCTTTCCAGTCCATAGTCCATGGCACTCACAGTCCCTGGCTACATACACATCAAGAAAAGAGAATTACACAGTGTTTACCAAAGGACTAATTAATTAAAGCAGATGGCTGTTTTATAATGCTAATCATCAGCGGATAATGTGTCGTACTTCTCATGGCCATCTCAAACAAGAAGAGGCCAATCACCAAATTCACTCTTGGTCATTATGAATACATCTTCAAGTACTTTATTTGTTTCCCACGGGGGGCTTTAAAATGCATTAACTTTAAATCACATTTAGCAGTCATTACGATCAATCTGAACCTGTAAGATGAAGTTTTAAGGACAGCATATGTTATTTACATCAAGGTGTCATTATATTTATTTTTCAACATGAAACATCTGTTTCTGCTTTTATTGAATACTGATTTTTTTTTTAGAAAAGGTCAAAAGTTTCTTCCTTTTTAAATTGTGCATCTTAAATTAAGAGTATGCATGTCTGATTTAGTATTTAGAAGGAATGAAATGCTTGAAGGCTGGAAGACGGAAGAAATATCTATCCTTTTTGTCTGAAAAGCTTTAAAATACACAAACCAACAAATGCAAAGCAGTTAATACTCTGATTTTGTAAGTATCAATCGGCCACAGCATTTAAACTTCCTGTCTAATACTGTGTCAGCAGACACAGGAGCCCCTTTTGTGTCTGACAGCAGGACGTTTGATCGAACTGGGATTTAAGAACTTCGGATGGGTTAGTTGTAGTTGTACCTCAAAATTCCCGGCAGAACTTGACCTATCAGCTTTTAACGTTGGTAGCTGATTAATATATAATAAAAGCCGCTGGTTGCTTTATTTTACAGCATGCATATGGAAATCTCAACTGAGGGATTGACAACAGAGCACCCTTGCAGCGATAACTCATGTGCCATGAGACACAAATTAGTGCCAGTGCCAGTGACCCTCATTAGATCAAAGTCTTCTGTGCATACACTATATTGCCAAAGGATTCACTCACCCATCCAAATTATTTAATTTCAGGTGTTCCAATCACTTCTGTGGCCACAGACATAAAATCAAGCACCTGGCGTGTAGACTGCTTCTGCAAACACTCACAGATCTTAGGAACTCAGTGAATTCCAGCGTGGTACTGTGGTAGGATGCCACCTGTACAACAAGTCAAGGCATGAGCAGGCAGAGTGGGGTCAGCAGATACTGAGGTGCATAGTGTACAGAGGTCATGAACTTTCTGCAGAGTTGAGCACTACAGACCTCCAAACTTCACGTGTGCCTTCAGATATGCTCAAGAACAGCAAGTAGAGAGATTCATGGAATGGATTTCCAATGCTGAGAAGCTGCATTCAAGCCTTACGTTACCAAGTACAATAGAAAAGCGTCATATGCAGTGGTGTGAAGCATGCCCAACCTAGACGTGCTCTCTGGAATGATGAATCATGCTTCTCTGTCTGGCAATACAATGGATAAGTAGTTCCAGTGAAAGGAACTGTTAATGCTTCAGCATACCAAGACAATTCTGGACAATTTCATGCTCTCAAGTTTGGCAACAGTCCCTTCCTGTTCCAACATGACTGTGCACCAGGGCACAAAGCAAGATCCATAAAGACATTAAAGAGCAATTCTGGTGTGGAAGAACTTGACTGGCCTGCAGAGTCCTAATCCAAAAGAACACCTTTGGAGCAGAGACCAGGAGCTAGGCCTTCTGATCCAACATCAGTGTCCGACCTCACAAATGGGATTCTGGAAGAATGGCCAAAGGTTCCCATAGACACACTCATAAACTTTATAGAAAACCTTCCAAGAAGAGTTGAAACTGTTGTAGCTTCAGAGGATGGGCCGACATCATAATAAACCCTGTGGCTTAAGAATGGGATGTCACTCAAGTTCATACGCATGTGAATGCAGACAAGCAAATACTTTTGGCAATATAGTGTACCTCACTTCTGAAAGGACACAACACAAGTCACAGAGCACAGGCTACAACGTGCAACATTACTGAACAGGTCACCAGTAGTCAACACAATATTCTTCCTAAAGGCTGAAGTCATAAACAATGAAAAGCACAACTGTTTAACATTATGCACTTAACTGTGTTTTTATTATGGCCCTACTTTATATGATGTGACCATATAGTTTATGGTGACATATATTATGCAACCAAAACTTTAGAAAGACATATTTCTGCAATATGAGAGATGTTTGTGCAGGAAAATCCCAGTAGATCAGCAGTTTCTGAAGTGAGAATATCCTCAAACATCTTTGCACCTAATCAAATAACTGCAAACCAATTAACTCATGGGAAACACATGGGTCTTTGGTTGGGAGCTGTCACTGTCTTTGGTAACTGTTCTAGCTGTAATACAGCATCACAGCACAAGAAGCTCGATGTGCACAAGGTGCAAACCACTGTACCACTTTCTCCCATGCAGTGTGAAATATTAATCAGTTGTGCCCTTTTCCTCTGACTGGACATGCAGTGGTAATGAGACATCATGGGTAGAGATAATGAGATACCCTGGGAAGTATTGCAGTGTGGTGCAATTTACTTTCTTACTTCTCTGTTTACCTGCAATGTACCAATATCTGCTGTTTACTGTTCAGGCTTGATAACTATATCTGTGCGTGTATGCTTATATTATCTCATGTTGTGGGGACATAAATGTGTTTATATAATCACATAGTGAGGCCCAGCTCCTTTTGGTGGCAAAAAGCCATTCTCATTCACGCAAATCATAAAGGACTTGGTTGAGTGACGGCTAGTCTAAGTCTTCAAATATAAATTCACAAACGTCTTCTGTAGTGATGGAAACATGCCTGTGTGTGTTCTCACCGGAGGTCTATGAACCACCCAGTAGGCTCTCTCCTGACAGTCAAACACCACACGGTCCGGTTTCTTTCTCTCCTTCGCAGCTCTAAAACCCAACCAAAACACAGAGAGTCATAACACATTGTTACCCTTAACGCTTCCCGACATCACTGAGCTTCCTGCACACCCACCTATACTGCTCTTTAGCTTGCATCACTATAAAATCCCATTTATGATTCATCCACTTGTGAAGATGGTTGTACTGCTCCTGAGGACATAAAACAACACCTCAGTAAATGCCAATAGAGAAAATTAATTGCCGTGGGATTCGTGTCCAATTCTCACCTGCTCGTGCAGCTCCAAGATTCCTTTCTTACGTATGTTTCTCTTTGCCAGGTAGATTGCTTCAGTAACAAAAACATAGATGGATGTTAACGGTAAGTGATTCTTGGTAACAGGATGCATTCAGATACACTCACCATAATCTGTATCCTCAACAGGCCACTGCTGTGTGGGCCAGAAATATGGTGTCTGGAAACAATGGAGGGCAGAGGTGATGATTAGCAGTAAGCGTTTTTGTGAGTGGGATTCATTTCTTGCAGATTTAAGGGTGTTTTTTGTTGGTTGTTTTCAATTTGCAGTCATTCAGGAAACTAAAGCCTTACTAATTTGGGGTTTCACATCATAAAATAAATACGACGGAAATTGGTTTTACCTCGCTTTAGTGGTTTTTGTGTCTTGTAATGGTAAACTCTTTTATTATCTAATCATTGCATGTTACAGCAGAGACGCTAAACCCATTACAGAAAATCTGGCACATGCCGCTTTCTGGAACCAATTTACCAATGGGAAATTACCATGGTCAATAATATTGATAAAATGAATCAGTTAATATATTAAAAATAATGACTGAATGCAGAATTAAATATGTATATCACACTGAAAAAAAATCTCTCAAAAAACTGACAGTAAATTCTCATTTTTACCTAAATGTACGGGCATTTCTATGTATTGTAAAAATGCAATGCATAGTGAAAAACATCCATAAAAAGTAATATGGAAAATTCCTTTATTTTAAAAATGGTGAATGTTTTTACAAAGATGTTTTTTTTTTTATTATTTCAGTGTAGGGCCTTTCTGTCATTTTTTTGAAGAACAAAAAAAGTATTTAAAAAACCCATTACTCTGCACTGAAAAATGCAGCACTATTTCAAACTGAAGGAATTTTCCATTAAATTTTTACACATTTTTGAAAATAAAGGTTTCTCACATTTTTACATTTCTGGATGGACAAACTTCCAGGAAGTGCATGATTTTACTTCACAAAGCTCGATCATCTTACATGATTTACCTACATAATTATTCTTAGAAGTTGCTATGTGCTCAGGCTAAGAGACACAGCAACTTTCTAACCTTTACATCAAATGAATTTGATGTACTGATGTGTTTTTATCACAATCTTTTAGGCTTTGCACCTAATAAATTAGCAACTGCTCTGTTGTTTTCTGTTTTCTTGTAGGTAAACAACAGTCACACTTAAATGACCTTTGCAAGCATTTCAGTTTACACTGCATTTTTTGCACGAGTTGTGGAGTCACTAGATAGCAGGAACAGGAGTGCACACTACGTGTGTTTCTGCATGACTATGTGCATCCCTTTTTGCATGTTAACAACACGCAAAAACACTGTTCAGTGTGCAGCAATGAAAACTAAATCTTCCCATAGCCAGAAATACTGTTTTGGAAGATCGTCTGGCTTTGCTGCAGCTGAGATTTTGGCTAAGCTTTAAAATGTGGTGTGTTTACCTGGAAGCGATACAGGGATGCATCTGGTTTGACCACTAAACGCTTGTGGTCTTGTATAGGGTAGATGTATCCTAACGCCACCAGCATGGAGCCAAAACTCCTCGCCTCTGAATAAAAAAAGACAGATTTGCTATAAATGAGGGTCTATCACCAATTTTCACTGTCAGCTAACATGATAACATCCTAAAACTGTCTTCTTTTTATCAAAACACACACTTTGAACTGGGATGGCATCAGCTGCCTGATCTCTCACCTTGTGCATCGATTTGGAATCTGTCTGCTAACCACACAACTATGTCTTCACCTGAGGAAAAAGGACTCAAGGTCAGAAGTAACAAAGAATCTATGGAAATAAACAACACTAGTCAAAAGGGCAGCGTGAACAGCAAACAACTTTAAATATACTGTATGTTGTTTATGTCCATCAGTGCATGCCTGTAAATGCCAGAAAGCTAATGTCAAAGAGAGACATGGAAGGAGAAAAGGGAGGAGGAGAAGGATGACAAGTGAAGAAGAGAGAAAATGACAGAAAGGCAAAGGAAAGAAACAAGAGGAAGAAAGAAACTAAGAAAGGAAAGGAAAGCTTGTGAGATGAAAGAAAGGGGGAAAGGGGGAGGAAAAGGAAACAGGAAAAGCAAAGGAATCAGAGATGGAGAGAAAACAAAACAGCAAAGAAAGTGAGAGAGGGAAGTGGAGAGAGCAGCAGAGAAGAAGCCTTTGGTATGTTTTCATTCATTCAGCTGCGGGCATTCAAAGCTTGCAGGTGACGTAGAAGTCTGGGTTCCCTCTCTTCTCCTCCTCCACCACCTACTGCCTGCATTCCTCTTGCTTCGGGCGCTACATGTTTGTTTCCTCTCGCCTGCTCAATCATCATCCTCCTCCTTCACCTCCTACTTCTTCCCTCTCTCTGTCTCTGAGACCATGGGGTTGTCATGGAGATGAAATCTGTAGCTCCAACACCGTGGTATCCTCTGGCGAGGTTGTGCAGGTACAATCACTCAACGGGATAAAAATCAAGCCACTGTAGTGTATGTGAGAGTGTTTCTGTCCACTTTACCAGTAATAGCATGTGGTATTGTGGTGATAACCAGTCTCTGAGGCTGTAGCTTCACTCCCGTTGTGGGGTCCTGCATCTCGAGGACCACCTTCTCCGCCTGCACAAAAAAAGGTTGTGAGGAGGTGTCACATCAGAGCTCACAGTGTAGGTTTTTGGGGCAGCAGATTTGATTGTAAATCCTAAATTTTGATCAGTGAAATTCACATGACGGTGATGATGATCATTAGTGTAACCTCGAGCATGCACAGCATTACCATTAACCTCTTTTCTACTTAATGAAAGGCAGAGAAAGCTGCATTAAACTGTGTCTCACTGATTAAAAAAGGGCAAATTTCCCCCCTGGGATGTTAAGGCTTGATGTGTAAGCTTGTAATTAATACTTCCTATCAGACAAATGCCGAATGATTCGGTTTCTGTTTCTCTCCAAACAACTGTTCAGCTTTTTAGTCCAATGACTGGATTACAGTTTTAATGCTGCATTAGAAAGTGGTGAGAAGCGAGATGACGGGATTGTTTCAAGCCCTGATCTCATGGCTTTTGTTTGGCTTGTGTGGGAGGTTTGTGATGACTCACTGCCCTCTAAACAGTTTTTCAGCCATCATACCATCTGATCCCAGAGCTCCCCCACAACTTAGGTGTGTACGGCAGAGGAAGAAATCCTGTAGTACATTAATTCACTTTATGTGTGTGTGTGTATGCATGTGTGAGAGAGAAAGAGAAAGAGAGTGTGTTTGTAGCTGACTCCTGGGTCTTTTTGAAGTGGCTTTGTGCTTTGAAGTCAACCTGGAGAGGCTATAAGCCCCAGACTGAGCTGGACCAAAGTGGGCTTTCATTGACCAAAACACAAAGTTCTCCAGGAAATGGATTCTGTGTGCATTCCCCTGGAGAGAGGGGGACACTGTGTGAGTGCTACATCTGGAAGCTCATGTCTTGATTATTTCCTTCCATTTATTTATTTATTTTTTCTAATGTTAAAACATTCTCTTTGGTGACCATCCAACTGGCTGGCCTCACACACACACACACACACACACACACACACACACACACACACACACACACACACACACACACACAATTCACACAGCGCCTGGATTAACTTCTTTCCAGCAGCTGGTTGGTGTAGATGGAGGTATTGATACTGATCCAGGCCTAATGCTTATTAAACAGAACGACCTTATCACAGTGAAAAGGTTGAAACAGAACACAGTCTGACAGCTATATAGAGTGTAAGGGGGAAGCTGACATGACATCTGATTTACAGTATGTTGACATCATTCTGAAACATGAGTATATGAATAACATCTCTAATAACCCTTAATAACTAAAGTCCATATTATTAAAGAAATGCATGCTTGCTATTGGGTTTCCCTAAAGCTTGTTGTAGTCCAAATGGTACCTGTGGGTTTTAATCCTTAACGGAATGACCATCCTTAATAAATCTATTCAATGAAAGCATTGGGATTTCCAGAGAATATTATAGATTATTATAGTGCAAATGCCAACAACAGCCTGGGTTTGTGAGGTTCCTGTAAGCCAATACAGTCCAAGCATTGCGTTAGAGAATTTATACAAGTCACTAATGATGCGTCTGCAGCAGGTATAATCTATAAGCCGGTGCTCTGGTTTACATCATCTAATGTAAGCTGTGCAGCCCACCTTTTTGAGACAAGCCATCCGTGGTCGGTACCTCTGTCCATGATCCCGGAGAACGTTTCGGATGGTCATGTTGTGTGATGCTTTGCACCGCTCTCTCTCTCTCTCACACACACACACACACACACATACAACACTGCTGCCGCCTGTGAGAGCCCTGTGTGTCGTGTGGGGATGCTTGAGGGGAAGTGCAACACTGATCGATGGTGATGTTGCCTTCAAATGTCCCCCCTCTAAACCTCTCACTTGGAAAAACGGAAACTGTTAATGTGCCAATATTTTATCATTTTTAAATTGAATTAGGATTAAATTACCCGTGTGGCACTTCAGGCATGTAATAAAAAGTTGACAGTTCCAATAAGAGTAACAAAGAATTGTCTAAAATAGGTTTAAGTAATTGCAATGTGAAGCCGTTTTAGTTAAATATAGGCAATAATTTAGTGTTCTTTATCTCATCAATGCTATAAACGCAAAGACAGAAGGTCAAATACATCCACTTTCACAAAACCAAGTTATTTTCCGTCAAGATTTCAAATTTTATTGTTCTTCAGCAGAGCGTTCAACTGCAGATAGCAATATTTCCTGCAGTCTCTGAAAGCAGCATGTCTAAAAGTGTGAAACGAATCAACCAATCGGAGCGCGTCTTTTTTTTTTCAACGTGTTTCTATACTGCACCAGTAGAGGGCGACATGCCACCACCGGTCAACTCTCATTTTTTCCTTCATATTTATTTTAATGTTAATTATGAAAACTTTATGTATTTATTTTTTACTTTAATTATAGCCGTTAACGCCTATTAATTCTTTTTATAGTGTATCGTGCAATTAGACCTCTAAAACTTGAAAATGTATTCGCGTGTAAATTTCAGTATGCTGCTTATAAAGTTATTTTTGTGTGTTTCCATTCAAACGTAGCTACGGACAATATTACGTGTTTATGTGAGGCATATCCGCGTAAATAGCACAGTAGGCTGTGCCTTAAGATTGATGGTAAACAGTCAGCAGCGGTACTTCCTGAGTTTAGGGAAGGGGCTTGGTCCCGTGCCTGCGCCCGAGAACGCGCATCAAATTAGCATCGATGAAGTTTGTGCGAACATGGCGGATTTCCTGCCGACCAGGTCCGTGTTAAAAGTTTGTCTACCCGTCTGCCTGCTTAACAGCGGCGAGGTGGAACAGCTGAGAAAGTCCAAAGAGATCGACAGATGTCTCTCCAAGGAGAAAACGTATGTAAAGCGGCTGGTGAAGATCCTTCTCCTCGGCGCTGGCGAGAGCGGCAAGTCGACTTTCCTCAAACAAATGCGGATCATCCACGGCCAGGACTTCGACCAGCACGCCCGAGAGGATTTCAGAGCAACGATTTACAGCAATGTTATCAAAGGTAACCTCGCTACCGAGGGCTGGAAACTTAAAGGGCGTGAAAATCGCCCTTTTACTCGGTTAAAAGGCACTGGAAAGTTTCCACATCTGTTTAGCAGCGCTGGGCTGGGTGAGAGGACACATAAACAGTCTACATCTGCTCTCGGCACACCCATAGGAACCTCGTTTGTCCTAAAAGCTTAACATTTCTAGGGGTTTAGCATAGCTATACCAAATACAGCGAATCAAGTTTTTTGTGATATCTTTAACCAACACTACCCGCGGTTTTAAATCAGCTACAGGCAAGTTTTGTTGCTCAATAACTAAGCTCGGGATGAAGCTAATGGAGGGCAACCCGCCAGTGTAGTGTGCTGTAAGGTGTTCCTCTTTGTCCACGGACTGAATGAAAGAGAAATCTTTACGTTGGTGTTGTCCACGTTAAACAAAATCGTCTGTAAATACCAACAAGGCTCAAGCGTCGCTTTTTAATAGTCACGAAATTGTATATAACCCGACAGTTATTTCGGCCATTTTCAAAGTAAGGTGTTGGTGTGACCAGCACATCCTGTACATTTTTTTTAATGAATAAACAGTTTGAAATAAATGTAAATAATAGCTGTGAATACAGGGATTTCCCCGGCTTATAATGTGGTTTTCGAAGCACATTTTCTTGTTATTTCTGGTCATTATATCAGCAAAATGTGCTTTATTCTTGGCTGAATGAAAGTTCAGTTAAAGAAAAATTGGGTAGAGTGATGGTTAGCACAAGGTGGTGATTTTTTTTTTCCTTTGAGGGGAGGCTAAGACCTCTTTGGTGGAAATTTTGTGTAAGCAGGAAAAACCCTGAAATCTGTCTAGTAACAGGGTTATGTTAATCATGGGCTACCTTAAAATCAACTCCACTTTTTCTTGCCCTATCATCATTTTTTTTGTATTTTATTTTATTTTTTTAGACACAGCAGGCCTCCAAAGGACACAGGTGTTGGGTTACTTTTGTTTCACCTGCCCTTCTCACTACCCCTTTCCACTATTAAGTTGCCATCTGACTTCCTTTTCCAGGTATACGTGTGCTGGTGGACGCCCGTGAGAAGCTGCACATTCCGTGGGGTGATGAAGACAACCAGCCGCACGGCGACAACCTGATGGCGTTCGACACCCGCTCAGCCAAGATGACCAGTGGGCAGCTTGAGACATCGGTTTTCCTGGAGTACCTGCCCGCCATTAAGGCCCTGTGGGCAGACTCGGGCATACAGAACGCCTACGATAGGCGCAGGGAGTTTCAGCTGGTGGGTTAGAGCGTGCACACACACACACACACACACACACACATGCTGAAATGGCATAACTGACAGATAATGGTGGCCTAGTTTTGTCTGATAAAACGTTCTCAATCTCAGCTCTCTATCACCAGGTGCAATAAGGGTTTTCTGGTGTTTCTGAATGGGTTTTTCCAAAAAGTCATATTGATGAAAATGGCAGTGAAAACAGAAAGTGAAACTGACTTTTCAATTCATCCTCCCTTTCCACTCTCCCTGCATCTAATTCTTTAGTCTCTGGTGCTCTCTCTGTGCCGAGTGGTCAGACATGTGATTCAATAGGCTTCCTGTTTACACCTCTCCCAGCTGCGTATATCTTTTGGCTGTCAGTGTGCACGTCTTAACTCTGTGACGTTTACCCCAGAAGAGCAGATGTGGTCGGGAGTGCGTTCACATGTCCTTTCTGGGCTGTTGATATGCTCTTATTTTATCTTTTATTACCGTAGCTTTAGGCTTTTTTAAAAAATGACCAGCTGTCAGGGATTTTCCTGACTCAAAATAAGCCCCTTTCTCCCATGAGTGTAGCTTTACAGTTAAAGCACTGATTACTTTACCTGATTTGACAGAAATCTGTGTATTCTGGCTATTTAATAAGCCAAAAAAATGCCAATTTTAACCAAGTAAATAATCCCCAATTAAGAAAACAGTGTGTTTGTCAAAAGGCTGGTGATTTTCCTGTGGCTCTTGCCAAAATGTTGTCTGTATAGGAATAACCCTGATTGCCCTGCCTTCATGTGACAAACTTAAACACTTCAGCAGTTAAGGGGCCCCCAACTGAGGACAGAATAAGGGCTGCGCTTCTCCAAGTGGCTTTCAGTAATGAAAAGCAGAAAATTACAATTTGCCAGTGGGTTGCATAAAACCAAACTTTCGTCAATGGCGTTTTGTTGCTCTGGCACACACACACTCAGCTTGTTGGTGCAAACCTTTCCAGACAGACAAGGAGAATAAGTGTGATCAGAGCAGGAATGTTGATCTGTAGTTAAACAGCTTTATGCTCACAAACAGATCCCTGGCTCTCCCACTCAGCGTTATTTGCACACAAACACTAAGAGTGTCACACACCTCGAGTTACACAAGGTCACACACACACTAACGTGCATAACCTATCTGTGTAAGAGTGTAAGTATTCATTTTGCAAATTGGCAAGTTCCTGTATTCCACCCGCCCACCCCCAAAATCTTCAAAAGCGTTAATTATCACGGAAAACATCGCACCTTTTAGACTTTTGAAGCTGGAGCTGTGCATTTAATAATGGAAGTGAGCTGTCACTTGGACTGATCATTCATATAAACACACAAATGTGACTCATTCGATGACAGTAGTAAACGGAACAATGTAAGCAGCCTGCTATGGAAACAGCCTGTAACTGAAGAGCGGCAGGATCGCTGAAAGCCTGACTAGCTGTTCAGTTACTGGACGCTAGGTGTTGGTATCACAGAATCACTGTAGCCTAAGTGTGCTGCGAGGCGATCATCTGCGATACATCACAATATCTGTGAAAACGAAACAAGTGAAATCGCCTACATGTGTTGATAAAGATATTGATACCACAGATGGAAGCCATATAAAATATATTGTCCCATCCTTATTTCACATGTGCACATGTTTACAGATTAAAGCTCTTTGAATTTTGGCGGATTGGTTGAACAAACCAAATAGTTGGTCACCTGTCACTTCAACCCACTCTGGAAAATGAGGAGACATTTTATAGACTAAACAATTGATCAGAAATAGCTTTGAGCCTTTATTTGTTGTGTAATATCAGTGGAGGGTCAATGGAACACAGACACGGGGCTACACACACACACACACACACACACACACACACAATTACATATTACTGTACAGCCAAGACAGTTAGTTTATAAAAGAAATAAAAAATGTAATTCATATGTGACAATTCATTGTTCTAGGGTACAAAGTGAAACAGTATTTGACTTTAATTTTAAAAAAAGCATTAGTTTAGGGTCAAAAACAGTGTAGTTTTTGTCAAATGTCCATCTTTTATAAAACCAACCACACATTTTGAAAAGTGTTTGGGATGTTTTGGGTTCTTTTTGCCTTTTCTCTTATATTAAAATAAAGTTATTATTGCTAGATGTCTTGAAATGAAACTGAATATCAATTGCAAGCTTACAGTGTACAAAACCTTAATATTAAGTTTTAATGGTGAGTACACTGTAAACCCTGAGGGCAAAATTAATTCTGTTGGGAGCTGTTAAAATTTTTTTCCTTCTCTAAGAAGAGATTTGTGTCATTTGCAGCAGATTACCCAGAATCCCCTCGTGTTGACCGTGCCCCATTTAAGCATTTGCATCACAAATCGCACGTGCCTTCAGGCTTGGTTGTAATTATCATGTTTAAAAAAGCACACACACACGTAGCGCTGTGAGTATGCACATGGCTTCTCTCACTTCCTGCAGTGCAGACGTCAGCGTTGCTCGTTACAATAGTCTTAATCTTTTCATCGGAGATTCTGAGATTCATAGTATTAGAATTATTTAGTCACATCTTCCTTTAATGTAAGTGTCGGTTCAGATGACATATTGCTGAGTTTCAGTTTTGCTTCTGCAGGCGTTGTCATGCCTCAGCAGGGAGAACGCAGAGTGATTGCGCTTCTTGTTTCTCTTCTCCTTTTTAAAAAAAAAAAAAACAGGAAAAAAAATCTGACTTGATTTTTGATTATTTCAAAACCAACCAAACCCTTCTTAGTTATGAGCTCCTTTTACTCGGGCGGAGTCTGATGTGAAATCAGAAAAGTAGCTTTTTCTTCATTTAACTCTAGTAGAGCGCCACACCATTGGGCTCCTCCCTTGGGTAATCCTAGCCGTGCACATACACACACACACACAGAAATGCACACACACAATCACAGGTTTTTCAGGTCAGGTTAGTTGTTTTTTTTTACCTAAAGATCAAAAGGTGACAAGAAGAAGAAGCTGGGGTGGGTAATGCTCGTACATGGTGGTAAGAGAGAAATACAACCCGATCGCTGCAACTGGGAACATTTAAATGCCTATCGTGTCATTAATGCAAAATACATGCAAAAAACAAAACAAAAATCCCCTGTGCAAGTGTAGTGCGTTGCAGTAGAGGCGCTGCAGGTCACAGGAAAGACGATGGGTTAAATCTGTTTTTCTTTTTGCACACAGTGTTTTGGTTTATGTCGAGTGCAGGACCCGCACCAGCTCACAGATAAAGGAATGCATCTCAGTCCTGGCAGCCCCGTGTCTGGTCTTGCACTGCCTGCACAAAAGCAGTGTCGAAAAAGTCCTGGGAAAAAACTCAAATAAAACACTTCTAACCACGCAGACACACACTAACCAACACTTCTGAATACATCAAAGACACACTTAGAAACGCGTGTCACAGTCTTACTAAATAATGCGCATCCTGCCTCAGTACCTCAGAACAGACTCTGCTCTGGGGCGGACACGGGAGAAAGAAAAAAGTCAGGTTACTTCTGTCTGTGTGGCAGCTAAACACTCTCCCCACTAGTATCTCAGCGCCTTTTCCTCTTGCAAACATATTGCTGCAAAATGTTTTCTGCTGATTGTGGTAAAAATGACAGAACCTAATTAATTGTGTAGAATTAACAGAAATTCCTCCTCTGTCCTGTCGCAGGGTGAGTCAGTGAAGTATTTCTTGGATAATCTGGATAAGCTCGGCGAGCTGGTAAGTTGTTTCTGCTTGTACTCTTTGTGATAATCAGACTTGTGCATGTTATAGTTAATACTGCAACATGTCCAGACAATTAAAGGTTACCTTAGAAATGACTAAGGTGGTTGCTTGCCGCAGATAATGCTGGCATTTTGTGAAAGAAGCTCCTTATATTTAGTTAAGCTCAATTTTTTTTTCAGGTGTTTAAAAGTTTAGTTAAAAAAAACATCAAGATGAACACAGTAAGCAAGTTCAAACAGTTTATAAACCCTTAATATTAAGTCTAAAGTCCAAAACTTGAGGGCGTTATTGAGAGTAAATCAGGGTTTTTCCTTTATTAACATGAGAGATATTTTAACCGCTCCCAACTGAGTTTTAACAATACTTCCTTTTTTCTGACATCAGCATGCTGGAAGTTGAATTGTTTTTCAGATTTCTGTGCATCATAAACACATCCTTTTTACATTGAGGACATTAAGTGTTTATACTTGTACTATTATTTACAAACACACATGCTTATGCTAACATCTACAATCTTACTGTCTTCATGAGGTTTGTATGCGTATGTTTGTTTTGTAAATTTAATTACACTTTTATTACCAAGGTTGTGCTTACAGGTGGTGTAAGCACAAAGGCTGCTGTATTCTTTTAGATGCGTCTTTCATGTTGTGCTCTTCAATACAGCCACCTTTAGTATGAACTCGATACATAAAGTGCAGCCTTTTCTGCTCATTTCCAGCACCACCTTTTCAGACTCTACTAGAGTAGCTTTGCATGATTCATATTAAAAATAATCCTTATACTGTGCTCACTCAGATCTGTATGTCTGGGATGACAAGATTAAGGTGGTGTCACATCTTGATGATGTCAACCAGAACTAGGAGAAGAAAAAAATGCCATGCCATTGTCATGTTTACTGCAAGCTTCCATCATATCAGTTTACATATCACAGAAAATGGACAGAGGCTTAGCAGGTTCACCTTATATGTGTTTGAATGAATATAATGTTGCATGCACACACATCCTCATAGCTTTTGTAAATGCTATGAAGCTAAAAAGCTAGTTTTGTTTCTGTGGGTGTGTGTATGTTAACTTCACTCCTGTGGCTGACCTCAGGCTTTTTTTGTTTATTATAGAAATACACGCACACACAGTTGCAAACCACAGTGTCCTCATTACAAATGGGCACATTTTGAATGGGCGCTACTAACATGAATGAAATCCCCCCCCTAAATGTATAATCAAACTCATAATGACTGTTTTCATAATGGAGTTGCTGTGTTTTCTTTCATCACCATTTTACAAACAGCATCCATTTGTGGGTGTTTGTTTAGTATATGAACATAATATTCATTTCAACTCTTTGTGCTGCCAATTGTAGCTGTGCTAGTTTCTCTCCTCCCTGTTTCACTCTGTGTATGAGTCTTTTTTTATTTGGTAAGACACGTTTAAAATGCTCAAGTTATTTTTTTTAAACAGAACACACCTAGCCTGCATCTGGAGCCGTCCTCTCTATTAAGCAGT
Organism: Pundamilia nyererei; assembly: GCF_000239375.1. Taxonomy (NCBI): domain Eukaryota; kingdom Metazoa; phylum Chordata; class Actinopteri; order Cichliformes; family Cichlidae; genus Pundamilia; species Pundamilia nyererei. The sequence continues at coordinate 5,391,112 of NW_005187418.1, forward strand.
GAATCTGAACCTGCTAAAGCCAGTTTAACAATGATTACAAAGATGATTGGCTTGTATACAGAGCCTACCCAAGCTTCCTGGTGATTTTCAGTTGAAATATCCACCTTTAGATTCAGCTCCTCCACAGAGCCACAGAGGTTACAGCAGAAGCAGATGTTAAACTTATTATGTCAAACCTTTACTTTCATTTTCTACAAAATGCTGACCTTCCCATCGATTGCTTTCTGTGGGAAATCCCCATATTTGTGGATATTTACGGAATCGTTTTTGTGTAGTCTTAAACTCTGCTGTGTTTTCCTCAGCGCTCATAAGTGTGTCATTTCCAGTCTTGCTTTTGCAGGACCCAAAGTTAGAGCTGAAGAATAAAACACATTTCTAGTATTTACAGATGAATTGGCTGCTAGTTTGAACTTTGTTATGTGTCTGGTGTTTCTTCTTCAGTCTGCAAACAAATCCTGGTTTGGAAAGGATTTTCTATCAAACGGTTAGGTGGAAATAAGGACAAATGGTATTTTTGTCTCAATAATTAAAAGTTTGTCTTTCTGCCTCTCCTGCTAGGATTATCTTCCCACTCAACAGGACATCCTGCTGGCTCGTAAACCCACTAAGGGCATCCATGAGTATGACTTTGAGATCAAGAATGTTCCCTTCAAGATGGTGGACGTGGGAGGGCAGCGATCCGAGCGGAGACGCTGGTTTGAGTGTTTCGACTCAGTCACCTCGATCCTCTTCCTCGTCTCCTCCTCCGAATATGACCAGGTAAAAAAATTAAAGTAAACACCGCTGCTGCATCAGATGCAGAAAGAAACCATGGCATCTCATTTCCTGCCACTCACAAGCAAGCACGCTCAATACAGATAGGATGATAAGAAGCACATTAACCAGTTTGTTCTTGACAATAATGTGTGGTAACTTTTGATAACGTTTCATTGATGCTTCTGCTTGTGCAGCTGCAAGACTTTCCTTAAGACGAATTAATTATTTGAGTTTCTAACTAAAGCTCTGATTTGACCACCACTTAGATGTGCAAGTGACAACTTTGGTTCATTTATTTGCTAGTCGTGCTGTATTTATTTACCATGTTTCCCCTTCCGTCTTCAGTATTCTAGCGACAGGCTGATGTGAATCCCCAAAATGTGACTGATATGTTTAAATGGGCACCAACAGCATGAATCGGTCTGTTCTTCATCACATTTACAAGGCTCAGTTCGGGGGGTTGTGGTTTGGTACTTTTTCAGAGCGGTGGAAAAACAGTGAGAAGACTTGCAAGACAACATTTTACAAGTACACATTAAATTGTGATGGATTGAAGTATTTACACAAACGAGAGGCTGAAATGTCCAGCAGAAACTTGATTCGAAGCTCAGAGCAGATGTAAGGTTTGCTTTGCTGCTAACTTTACACAAACTGAAATTATCTCAAGCATTAATGGAGCCGACTAACTTCTGATTGGTTGTCCCTCGTATACAAAAGGCTTGAATGTCAGGCAGGTATGGCTTCTTTGAGAGAACCATTTAGAAGATTTTTCACATGAAAAGACCCAAGATTAGGAATAGGAATAGGAATTATACACCGTTATAACAGTATATAAATGGCTGAAAATAAGGAAGAGAATGGGTCCCCTTTAAGGATTCCAATGGCATTGCTTTCTTAATGGTTGAATGTGGAATCAAGCTGCTTGAAAGCAGATGGAAGAATTATTTGCCTCTGATTGAACCATCTCAAGTGTTTTGCCATCATAAATATGTTTTCTGGGACTTAACCAACTTCATTTTAGCTATGCTGGCCCCTAGTTTCAAGTCCCTCACTGTTTTCCTCATTTTGCCGTAACTGCTTAAAAAACAAGCTCTTGTTCGATTTGCCCTGTGCAGCATACCAACTGTTGTTGTAAGAGCCATGCAATAGCAGGCTAACCCAAATAGCCTAGTTTTTGGGCGGTTTTTTCTCGTTGGTTTTTTTTTTTTTTTTTTTTTTTTTAAACCTATTGCACACCATAAAACCACAGTTTTAATCCAAATTGACTTTGGTTAACAGGAAATGCTATTAAAAGGAAGCTTATGAATACCTGACAGGATGTAACATGTACAGGTTAAAGGATTTACACCATCTGTACTGGCAGTAGTATTTAATTGTTCCGTCATCTATTACAGGTGCTGATGGAGGACAGGCAGACCAACCGGCTCCGTGAATCGCTCGACATCTTCGAGACCATCGTCAACAACCGTGTCTTCAACAACGTTTCGATCATCCTATTCCTCAACAAGACGGATCTGCTGGAGGAGAAAGTGAAAAACGTTCCCCTCAAGGACTACTTTCCCGAGTACAACGGACCGGAGCACAGCCTGCCGGATGTCCAGGCGTTCATGGTGGACTGCTTCCGAGCCAAGAGGCGCGACTGTACTCAGAAGCCCCTGTACCACCACTTCACCACCGCCATCAACACGGAGAACATCAGGCTGGTGTTTCGGGACGTCAAGGACACCATCCTGCACGACAACCTCAAACAGCTCATGCTCCAATGACCTCTGACAACCTGTGAAAATGGAGGACCTGAACAGGGACAGACCACCCCCTCGCTCATGAAGAGGACTTGGGAGAGAGAGCAGCATCAGAAGAATCCGATGAGACGTCAGCATTCTTCTTCAGACATTTTATATTAGTTTTTACTCTCCTCTTTGAAGAGTTGTCCCTCTTGTAAGTTCAGGATTTGTTTGAGGAACGAGTAAGCCGTGCACGCCGTGGTAATATAAATGGAGAAGAAGCCTCGTTTGGATCTTGGATGACATCTGAAACCTGCTGCTTCACCTCCTCTGTCCTGAGCTCTGCATTCACAGCACGAGTTACTGGGGCTATTTTCTCACAAGGTGTCATTGCTGGCGCCAGCAAAAGGTTTTCCAAAATGAGACGCACGGCTTCCAAACAAACGCAGGAATTAATCTAAGTAACGTTTAATTACCAGTACTGTGTGTGAGAGTTGATTTGCCGAGCACTGAATTCATCTAGTCCAAATTTACTGTTACGTCTGTTGAAAGTTGTTGCTAAGTCATTTTAGTCACATTTGGCGGTCATCAGCTTTTCTTTTTTTTCCATTTCAGATCAGCAGGTTTAACGCCCGCGATCAGAAGTGAAGACGTAGTAGAATTACAGTTAAAGATTTGAGGAGTGAACTGGCTCCAGCACTGGCACCTTGTTTTGCAGAAAACTGCTTGACGAGGGCACAACCACAACAGACTGAACCTTTTATTTCCTTTGATATAATTTCTTAAGACTTAATCACTATTTAAATGTTGCTTTATTATTAAATCTTTAATCAGATAATTAAGATGCCAGTTTCCGTATAAATTGTCCCTTATTTCTGGGTGTTCAGAGGGTAAAAAGATTACCTTCTTAGGCAGGTGTGCCACTTAGTGAACATGCAGTCCACTGTTTTCTCAGGGTTGAATCAAAACCGGTGTCGATGCTGATGTAATTGTTGATGAGCTAACTGAATATTCTGATTCTGATTATTATTATTTTTTATTTTTATTTTTTAATTCTGAGTGGTGCGACTCAGCCAGGCCTCCCTGCCGTTAGCTGGGTGGTGTTTAGCACCGTATCTTCCTGGCTTTGACCACTGACATTGACCCAGAACCCCCAGCTCCTCCCTTTCTTTGTTTCCATCTGTGATTAGATGCCTTGTAAAGGGACAGTCCTCCCCTGTTTGCCTGAATCATGAATGTGTGTTAATAAATGTACAGAGATTTGCTCTAGATTGCTTGAATATACTATAACCAATATTAATGTGGTAAAATATAACCCATTATGTGAGAATATCTGTGTTGGCACTGACTCCAGGCATCTCTGAAAACCCCTTGAACATTTTTTTTCCTTGTGTTGTTTAGATTTCCCTCAAAACTACATTTTGAACTATATGTGACCAAAAAAAAAAAAAGACAAAAGCTTGAATACTTTTGTTGGTGACCGTATTCTGGTCTGGGCCGATCTTTGTTAGAGCACCATTTCCACTGTTAAAATCTCTGCTTCTCTGCCAAAAAATCACCCTGTGCTTTTTCAGGACTGTGCACACTGACCGTGTCCAGTTTTACTCCAAAAATGCAGCTCGTGAGAGTTTCACTTTGCTTCCAGCCCTGGCTTTGTAAATACTGTAATCTGTTGCCATGTAAATAATATCCAGGTTTATCTCCTATATGTAAATGGTTGTAGAAATGGCTTTTTTCCCATCCCGATTTTTTTGCTTTTTCAAATCACAGCTTTTCCAATGAAGATGACTTTTTGATGTAGTGTATTTGTTTTCCATCACGGCTTGTTTTTGAAATTCTTGCTTGTGTTGTCTCTCATGCCAGTCTAACCTTCTCAATAAAATCCACTTTTCTACTTATGTCTTGCTCCCTTGATATGTTTGCTTTTTTTGAATAATTTGGTTCATTGTGAATCGTGAGGTGCCATTTTATGCCTGAAAAACTTGATTTTATTGTCTTTTGAAATTCACTGTGAATTTTTTTTGAGGTGCAAATTTAAACCTGGGTTCTTTACCACTTAGACCAAAATCTAATGATTAACAAAACACGAGGACCACGTGTTACGTAGATAAACCCTACTGTACCGCTAAGACGTCTTTTTTTTTCAGTACTCTGCCAGAAAAATACGTAAGCATTTCTGCGGATACATAGTTTCCGACGCCTCAAGCGTACCTGTGAAACATTTAGTGGTTATTTTGACTTCATCCAAAAATGCGTCGGCATGTTTGGGGACTTCAAAAGGCGGAAGTGGGAGGAGTGAATCATAAAGTCGACGCAACACACCCACCGAGCAGATCCCTGCGTGTTCGTACAAGACTTTTATCTGTCACAGCAATGTAACGGGCTGTACCGTTATAAACCACATCCAAGGGGTGTAATTTTAAACTAGGGCGTCAATATAGTGATGATTTTACGATAACTTTTGATTTTACATTCAGGCTTCGAACTCGCTACCTAAAAGCGGGGTCTTTCACTTCACCGTCGCGACTCTGAGAACTTACTTAACCGAAACTGTTTAAAAGTGACACTCCCGCGTGTAAATGTGATAATTACTGACGCTTCACCTTAGCGCTGTAACTTTGCTGCTCTGAGTCATGCTTTCACCCGAATGGCTGTTTGACAGGCGCGTGCGAAATGAGCTGTGGTAAGTGTCACACAACTGTAATTCAGAATAGCGGAAAAAACACGTGATATAATAACGACCAATATATTAATTTGCTGAATTATAAAAATATGTTTATAGCTTCGTCTAGAAGCCGGGGTGACAAACATAAGACCCGGGGGCCAGAACTGACCCACCAAAAAGTCCAATCCGGCCCACTGGACCTCTGTAAAATGTGAAGGAGGTCATAAAATTTGGACTTTCAACTATATTTTCACAAATTACGCAGCTGATGCTATAAGCCATTTGTGCTACAAGAAAGTAATAAAGTAACAAACACAAGACAGAAAATGTCCAGTTTCTTCACTAACTACTAGAAATTTCTGTTTTTATTTCAAATGTGTCTTCAGTAAAATAAAGGACATTTTCTGTAAATTAACAAAAACTTTCTCTTTATAATTACTGGTAGCTGGTCAATGAGCTACCAGAACTTTTTCTGTAATTTTACACATTCATATCTTGCAATTTAGGTGTGAAGAATCATGCTGACAAACATGTCCTTATCATGTACACTGGGGCAAAAAAGTATTTAGTCAGCCACCAATTGTGCAAGTTCCCCCACCTAAAATGATGACAGAGGTCAGTAATTTGCACCAGAGGTACACTTCAACTGTGAGAGACAGAATGTGAAAAAAAAAATCCATGAATCCACATGGTAGGATTTGTAAAGAATTTATTCGTAAATCAGGGTGGAAAATAAGTATTTGGTCACCTCAAACAAGGAAAATCTCTGGCTCTCACAGACCTGTAACGTCTTCTGTAAGAAGCTTTTCTGTCCCCCACTCATTACCTGTATGAATGGCACCTGTTTGAACTCATCATCTGTATAAAAGACACCTGTCCACAGCCTCAAACAGTCAGACTCCAAACTCCGCCATGGCCAAGACCAAAGAGCTTTCGAAGGACACCAGGAAAAGTATTGTAGACCTGCACCAGACTGGGAAGAGTGAATCTACAATAGGCAAGCAGCTTGGTGTGAAAAAATCAACTGTGGGAGCAATCATCAGAAAATGGAAGACATACAAGACCACTGATAATCTCCCTCGATCTGGGGCTCCACGCAAGATCTCATCCCGTGGGGTCAAAATGATCATGAGAACGGTGAGCAAAGCTCCCAGAACCACACGGGGGGACCTGGTGAATGACCTGCAGAGAGCTGGGACCAAAGTAACAAAGGTCACCATCAGTAACACACTACAACGGCAGGGAATCAAATCCCGCAGTGCCAGACGTGTTCCGCTGCTGGAGCCAGTGCATGTCCAGGCCCGTCTGAAGTTTGCCAGAAAGCACATGGATGATACAGCAGAGGATTGGGAGAATGTCATGTGGTCAGATGAAACCAAAGTAGAACTTTTTGGTATAAACTCAACTCGTCGTGTTTGGAGGAAGAAGAATACTGAGTTGCATCCCAAGAACACCATACCTACTGTGAAGCATGGGGGTGGAAACATCATGCTATGGGGCTGTTTTTCTGCCAAGGGGACAGGACGACTGATCCGTGTTAAGGACAGAATGAATGGGGCCATGTATCGTGAGATTTTGAGCCAAAACCTCCTTCCATCAGTGAGAACTTTGAAGATGAAACGAGGCTGGGTCTTCCAACATGACAATGATCCAAAACACACCGCCCGGGCAACAAAGGAGTGGCTCCGTAAGAAGCATTTGAAAGTCCTGGAGTGGCCTAGCCAGTCTCCAGACCTCAACCCCATAGAAAATCTGTGGCGGGAGTTGAAAGTCCGTGTTGCTCGGCGACAGCCCCAAAACATCACTGCTCTCGAGAAGATCTGCATGGAGGAATGGGCCAAAATACCAGCTACTGTGTGTGCAAACCTGGTAAAGACCTATAGTAAACGTTTGACCTCTGTTATTGCCAACAAAGGTTATGTTACAAAGTATTGAGTTGTATTTTTGTTATTGACCAAATACTTATTTTCCACCCTGATTTACGAATAAATTCTTTACAAATCCTACCATGTGGATTCATGGATTTTTTTTTCACATTCTGTCTCTCACAGTTGAAGTGTACCTCTGGTGCAAATTACTGACCTCTGTCATCATTTTAGGTGGGGGAACTTGCACAATCGGTGGCTGACTAAATACTTTTTGCCCCACTGTATATAAACTAATGCATACTGTTGAAATTACACTTCTTTTTAATAAATCGAGATATCCCAGGAATTAAATGTGCAGTTAAACTACTTTACAATGACAGAAAAGGGATTTTCACAGTTCTAGCTAATTTCAAAGTGGCCAGTATGCGTCCCTTGATGTAAAATTGATCTAGAGACTAGGTATCAACTATATGGCCTGTTGGCCAGACGTAGGTCCAAAAAGCTCCAATTCAGCCCACTGGATGGCTTTGGAAAATATGGACACTTCAAATAAAGATTATAAAGTCCTTTATTTCTTGCAGCTCTTACAATTTTTTTTAAATCAGCATTTCTTTGTAATATGGAAAAGTTGAGATGTTTTGTTAAATAAAATTGCGCTTATTTTTCTGAGGGATTTTTCTTATCTCAGGGAAAACAAGGGTAACTTTCATAGTGCTGAAAGTTGAACAAAAACAGTTAAGGCTTCACTGATCTAGCCTATTTAACTTGAAATTTGGTTGTATGTGCCCCATGATAAGCTCGACACCCCTGGTCTAGAGAACCTATTATTCAGGTGACAAGGTCAACCTTGTAACTACCTTACATTTCCCATTAATTGGGTAGTCTTCAATGCAAAGCAGTATTTTATTGACACTCAATTATGGGTCTGAATGTCATGGTAGTTTTGGGCTTTTAATTTCACTATTCCATTGACTTTGTGCAATATACTAGTACCACTGACAGCTTTCTAAGGTCAGAAAGTTTCATCTTTACTTCTTCAAACATTGTGGGTCAGTCTTTCTCTCATCTGACCATAAAACCTTTCTCACATTTCGTTTGTCGTTGTGGGCAGCTGCAAATTTCAGTCAAGCTTGACGGTTTTTATTTTGGAGCAGGGGCTTCTTTCTTGGTTGGCACGCTCTCAGTCCATAGCTATGTAAAACTTGCTTCACTGTAGACAGTGACACTGGTGCTGCAGTTTCAAGTTAATTGCAGGCTTGAGCCTTGTTGGTTCCCAGGTTGTTCCTGAACATCCCAATTAATTACATCTTATCTGAGGAGGACAGTTTGGGTAATCTTCCAGACGTTGGCAAAGTGGTGGCACATCCAACATGTACAATTGTCTTAACTGATGATTTTGGGATCTGCAGCTGTTTAGAAATTGCTTCAAGAGATCTTCCCAACTTGTTTAAATCTAAAATTGCCTTTCTGAGATCTTCACCAAGTTCTTTGGACTTTCTCATTCAATGAGTGCTGTCAAAGAAATCCATTTTATGCTGGCAGACAAGTTACCAGTTGTACTGTATGTATACTTTTAACCCTGTGTGGATTAGAGAAAATGCAAAGTAAAGCCAGACCTGTGCACTTATGTATTGTTTTTAAAGTCATTAAAGATGTATGTTGTATAACCATGCTACTTTGGAAAAAGTTAAGTTAAAAGTCGAAAATTACCACGACATCAATGCCCATGCGACATCAATGTGTAGATGTAAACTTCAGACCACAACTGTACATGTGACATATTTTGAATGCAAGGTGTGTTAAACATGTAGATTGGGAACCAGAAGAGGTGTCGGCCCACCAAAGGAACCAATCTTTCCAACTGGACTTCTCTGCGAGTGTAAAAATGTAGTGACATTTTAATTTTAGTTATTTTTGTTCCTAATGGCTGACCTTAACTTATTCTTCTTTACAGTAAAAGAAAGGATAGGTATTCTGTTTTGTGCAGCTGATTTTCTGGTCTACTTAACATCAAAATGGACTTTATTTAATTGTTAAAAAAAACCCAACAACCTCAAAAGCAATTGGTGCAGTGGTTAACACTGTTGCCACACAAAAATAAGGTTCTTGGTTTGCACGTCCTGGTTGGGTCGGGGGTTGGGTGATCCAGTTTCCTCCTACGATCGTGCATGCATGTTAGGTTAATTTATGATTCTAAATTGTGTATGAGATCATAATCAGTATGTTTATGCACACATAGCTGGTGCTTGATAAGATTTTCTTTCTTTAAAGATGAAATTGTTCATATAAAGCTAAAACTATACCTTATTTATATTCAGCCATTATGTCCTTCCAACACATCTTCACTGGTCATTCTATGTTTGCCCTGGAAGTCCCATTTTGACCCGTTCTCTGTCACCCACCCACCCACAGAGGTGTGTCCATTCTGCGGGAAAACGTACAAAAGGTTGAAGAGCCACTTGCCACATTGCAAGGCAGCTGCTGCCTCTAAAGCGCCACCATCCAAACCAGATGTCACAGCAAACCAGACAGCATCGTCTTCTCAGCTGGACTCGGTTTTGTCCAGAGCAACTGCAAAGGGAAGGAAGTCATCGTCATCAGTCATAACAGATCTACAAGGACAGACGCGTAAAAGGGACACAGCATCAGGACCATCAAATGCGACATCTTCATCACCACGAACATCATCATCCATGACATTACTTTCACCAACTACGAAGAAGAAACAAAAGCTGGTTGATCAAATAAAGACAAGCACCCTTTTGTTATCTCCATCTCCAGCTCTGCCCCCCACCACTTCTAAACCAAAAAAGAAGAGTCTCCGTGCATTGATAGAAGCTGCTAAGTATGACCAAATTACAAAGGAATCACTAAAGGTGTCTGAAACAGAACCAACTCTAAGCTCCAGAAACACAGCTCAGACAGAGCCCAAAACTATCTCAGGCAAAGACTATGCCCATCTGTCTGCAGACGCTAAACCCAAAGATGCACCTAAGAAGACACCAAAGACAAAGAATCATGTTAATCAGATGTTTTCCACAACCAAACAGAGTGAAAGTAGCACAAAATTCCCAGAGAAAAGACACAAGTTTTCGGAGGATGGCAAGCAGGAGATTGAGGATTCATCCATGAATAATTTTGTTTTGAAGTTAGGAAATGGCCACCAGGCAAAGATCACCCTCCAGGATGTTAAAGCCACATTAGGCCGAGCTAGATCGCCTCGTCAGTCCAGCAGGCCGAGCATCCTGAGCCAAATTCAAACTAATGACAACCTGTGCAGTAAAATCAGAGTCGATACGGGTGTTGGACCAGCTCCACTTTTAGAAGATAATCAAAAGTATGTTGCAACTCAGTCTGATGAGCTGCTGAGCCCTAGCCCACAACATGCAGGCCTAAAATCAGATAAGAAAATAACCTCAAAGACTAAACAACTGGCTTTAGTCCCTCTGCGAGATGTGCCAGAATCAACCCCTCCTACAGCTCCCTTCCTGCGTGCGTCATCTCAGCAGTGGCAAGCTATGCCTCCTCCAGTCAACCTGAATGAGGGGCTGAAGGTGAGCCATCACATGACAGGCCTCCTCACAAAATCGGCACCAGTGGGTCAGTTTTCCAGCCTTCTTTCCCCTCTTGTATCACAAAGTCTGCCAGTGAAGGTGGAGACAGTGGAGAAGCCTGAGGTCAGGAAGCAAAGCACTGCTGAAAATCCAAACGAAGGTAAGTATTTGGAAATAATTGTATTCCAGCCAAAATGTATACAGACCTGATGGTCCGGATTCTTTCCCTGTCTGACTTACAAAATAATATAATTAATGAATTATATTCAGACATTTGAACAAGTCACTTTGTGGCTCACCGCACTGTGTTAGGCGTTTTTCAGATTTTATTGATAAAGTAGTTCATAAATGAAGAAAAATTATTGCCATATATTGTCAGTTTTACTGGGCCAGTACCAATAATAAAGACTTTGGAATAATATTCAGCTCGATTGTAGTGTTTCAGCTTCCTGATTCTCTGTCGGTGTCATGGATTACAGGAGCTCTGACACACCGGAGTCTTGGACAGGTGAGACTGAGGGAATTACCTAAATGGCTTGCCTGCAAAGCCCCAAGCCATCCAAAAGATGCTGTGGGAATGTTGCAAAGAGGTCAGTATCTCTCTCTCACACACAGAGAGACACAGTATTTGTGCTACTCACAGCACAAAAGCCGTCCTCCCATTTGTTTGTCTGTCACTTCTAACTTCCTGTAACAGTGTTATCTCTCAGAAATGAGGTTTTATTGAACATTGTAGATGCTTGTAGTCAGATGTTACCTCAGAACAAAAGCATTATAGCCAACAGCTGTTAGCAGCCGCTTAATATCTGCTATACAGATGTGAGATTGGTGTCTATTCTTTAAGATTTGTGTGCTTGTCTTTTCTCAACTCTGTGCATGATTCAGGCTGGCAGTGGTATTACAGGCGGTATATTGATGTGAGGAAAGGAGGTGTAGGTGGACTGGGCATGTTGTTAGCAGGATACTGCGTGCTCAGCTACATCTGGAGTTACCGCCACATAAGTAAGTGTGTTTTACTAAGTGTGTGCTCCATTTAACTGATGGATTTGGAGATAAGCTGGTTTTCTTTTTTTTTTCCTTTTCCCAGAGCTTGATCGCTGGAGGAAGTATCACTAAGGGTCAAGGAAAGATACTTGAAGCAGCAGCATTGACAGAGAAAAGATTCAGAACTTCAGGACTCCATATGATGAATTTGCACAGCATTTATAACTGAGAAACTGGTACCGTTACTTGTCAGCATGTAAGCCCTTCCCTTCAGCCAATTTTGTGTATTCTGTCACCAGCATACATTGTGGGAGCACTATATAGTAAATGATAAATAGTGAAGTAAGTGCAAAAGTGCCTTAAACTGAATTCTTTGTAGTGACCACAAGTGTACAACTCTTCTGGTTGGAAAACAAGTACAGGTGTATAGAAGTCTATGTCAATTCTCCAGTGAGTTTAGGGTCTCAGTAGCTAGTTTCAAGCTTGATTGAATGCAACATGCTTATTTTTTGAATTAAATGATCACTTCCATATAAGCATACAGTTCCCCCTCAATTCAACCCCAGATACACTCATGACAACAGGACAAATGCTCATCTCTAAGCTTCACATTGGGACTGCGTTGACTTCATAGTGTTCATAGAGTTTTTCTAGAAGCAAGTCTTGCCGTTGGGTTCTTGTTTGGGCAGTTTCATTTCAGTGGTCACTGGGACATAAAACTGCATGTGTGGTATCACCATAAAACTGGCTTAATCCTGATGACTTTTCCCCAAAATAAGCCTTTTTTGTTTCCCTGTTTGTCCTACTACCTTGTTTGCTTTTGCTGAATTTTCCCAGATATTTATATTTAGAATTGGGTGTCGTGTGTTTCTTTCAGTCTCTCTGGTTGTCCATCTTTTGTATAAAATCTAAAAGCATATGTTATGAAGACAGACTGAATGATTATGAATTTTCCTAATTAAATGAATTGCAAATGAATACAAAACTAAAACATGTAACTTTCTATCTCTAGGTGACCAGGATAAGAGTAGTTTCATTCTTATCTGTATAAGGTTTCTAAAATGAAAGCTTGTCATGCTAAATTGTATTATTTTAAAATGCTTATGTTTTTGTATGTTTCTTTTATTATTCCTGTCTTATTTTATTTCATGGAGAAAATGTTAAAAAAATAAGTATTTGCTTTAAAAAAAACAAACAGTCAAAACATTTTTCCTCATCAGTGACCACTGTGTGCTCCAGACATCCACTAGCTGTCACTGTTGGGTTATGTTACTTGAACCAAGGGGGGCTGGGCAGTCTAATGTCTGTTGTGCAGTTTTCTCAGCTCTTTTGTGTAGAGGCATCGGTGCTGGAGTCCATAAAAGGATTAAAGAGAACCAACAGATTTCTAACTTGATAAAATATTACTTTGGCAGCTGTGATGCAGAGAAACATGAAATCTAAATGTCATGACATCAATGAAAAGATCATATCTGTGCAGCAGAGGGTAACAAATCTGGTTTTCCTTTGCCACTGCTTCCTCTGTCACATGATGTGATTATGCATGCTTAGTCCATCAGTGCCAGTGTGTGAACCCTCACAGAATAGCAATGGAGGGAAATTGAAGGAGGTTTTCAGCCGGATTGGACCAGTTCCTTGTTGTACACAAAATGGATTTATTGTTGAATCTCCTAACTGCTGTATTGAACAAATACAAATAAAGAAACAACAGCATTTTCTTTTGTAATGACTTTACTGACACTGCTTCTTAGTCAACACAATAAAAAATAATTTTCTTAAGTTTTTTTCTTTACATTCTCTTTTTCTTCGTACAAAAATTATAAATATTTTGTGTCTAACTTTTTTTATACAAAACAACAAACTATACAAATCAAATGGGACAATAAACAATGAAAATGAAGGCAGAAAACGCATCTCTGCACAAAAAAAAAGAAAAAAAAATGATGATGATAGGGGAGAAAAAGCACAGTTTGTTCCTACCAGGCTCTCAAGACCATGATATGCATTCTGATAACACAATGGTTTACAAACACTGGGTATGTCCCTACTTTGAAAGCCTAAAGTGAACATCCTTGTAGATATAAGTGCTATAGAGGCACAAAATCTTGCAGCAGTCGCTTGGAGGAGCAAATGCAAAGTCTCACTTGACCCTCCCTTTAATTTGAGATTTGCTTTCAAAGCAAACAGCCCAGTTTTTCTCGGAAAGAAGAGGTCTGCAAGAGCTGAGGCAGAGATGCAGGCAGGCTGCCATGGCCACTGGCACTTAAATTAAAAAAGGGTCTTCTATTATCCCATATGAAAGGCCTTCAGTCTGTTTGTGTGGTCTATTAGCAAGCATATTTCACATACATGCTCATAGGAGAAAGGTGGTGCTGTCCAGAATCAACCCTGAGAGCATTTAATGCATTTAATCAGGGCTTTTGTGTTGTTGCAAAAACAGAAGTAGAGGGACATTATTTAGGACTTTTAAGTCTTGGTTTAATAAAACAAAAACATAATCATTCTGAGTTCAGAGGAAACACTACAGGGGTTTTTTAAATAATTAGCCACAGAGCTGGTGAGACAAATGACGGGGATTCTGGATGAGACCACAGTCTCTCCTAATCATTTTGGTTGTGCTGCTGAGAAGGAAAAGAGCGAAAGTGTGAGAAAACTATCCCAGGGAACTAAGAAAACGCTTGGCAATAAAGTCAAAAGTATGGCAATCACACTACCAAACTACAGGAAATCAGTGTGTATGGTTGCCAATTAACACACACACACACACACACACACACACACACACACACACATTGACGTGTCAGGGTAGTAAAGCATAGAGAGAAAGATATGATTCATATATAATTATATGCAAAAGGCAAACAAACATACATACAATCAATGACCCTCCTGGGTCATTTAAACTGCGACAGTATTGTCACGTTCTCAACGCTGGGGAACACATAACAACAAACAAAAACAGTCCTGTTCCTTTCAATGTCATTTAAAAGAAAAAAAAAGTTCAGCAAATTTAACATCTCTTCCTCAATCTGAGGACGTAGCTCCACAGACACAAACTCACTGTGAAATGATGAAGGTGGCAGAGATCTACAGATATGTCCTGTGTCTGTGTCGGGACTTGCATACCTTTAAGGTACAAAAGAAAATGAAAAAGGTGACTTAAGCACAAAAAAAGCACTGTAACACTACTATATGTGTCAATGGGACTAGTTTAACTGGCTTCTAGTGTGATTAAGAGGTTGTCCTTGTTACAGGCAGCCAAAAACACAAAAGCAGGCAAAAAGATTTTGGTTCTCTTTGATGTGTCCATCCAGTTCAGCCCAGCATACACCGCATATTGACTAAAGCCTTGTGTTTATATAGTTCCTGAAATAGGCCACAGTATGTTTAGTGCAACTTGCCTGTTTGAAGGTATCTCTACTGAGCTTAGATGTGAGGAGATCTACACCTCTCAACCATGAACTACCTGTACAAAAGCAACTGTTTGCGTGCTTAGATGTAGAAAGAACAGAAATAAATGGATTTTCTGATATTTAGAGCTTCTTCATGTAAACACTTCCATATAAAAACCTACAATTAGGCACAGAGTCCCTCCTCCTCATCTCTCTTGTTCGGCATAGGTAGTGGGGTGGGGAATAAACAATAAACTGGCAAAAAGTATTAACTAGTGTGTGAAGAGAGGGACACTCTTGCATTCAGTCGCAAACCTTACCACTGTAAAATAAACAAAAGAACATTTTGCATCTGTTAGTACATTGCATTGCACACATTCCCGGGTCTTTATAGGTAACTGTAAGTGCATGTGTTCACGTAACACCTTTACAGACTAACTGACTTCAACATAAAATTCCTCTAAAATAACCCAAGGCAAACTACGTACATGCTACATGGCTGTGTATCACTAAGAACACAGACCTGAAAGAAGGGTTAGCCTCTCTTCACACAGGGGACATAAAGAAAAAGAAATGCACATACAAAAAAGAAGTAGAAACCATACATTGGGTGTAATATGGTTTATACATCTTAACATTCCAGGATGCTGTTGACTGCCGCCTCAAGAGCAGAATCTGTGTCAGGGTGAGGGGGTGAGGTGAGCTGAGGGGTATATGGAGGCTGCACAGGGTGGTGAGACACCTGGTAGTTTGTCGGGCCTCCTGACAATGCTGGGAAAGGTGAGGGTTTATTATGGGGGCAACTATTGGCAGCAATCAGGCTGTTGTTGCTGATGCCGCTGGGTCCGTAGAGTTGCTGGGATCTCTTCATTTCCAGCACGTTCTTGCTTTCGAAGTGTGGTGGATGAAGTCTCTCTGTTGAGCCAGGTCCTACAGGCTCACTCCCTCCTGGGTCTTCATAACCAGGCTGGGAGTCTGTCCTGTATGGTGGCTCCATAGAGCCTTGTTCTGACTCATTCCATTTATAGCTGGATATAGGCTGAGGCGGGGAAGGGGCTTGGAAAAGTTTGGATTTCGTCCCACAACAGAACTCCTCCAAGAAACTGTCTACAAACCAGACAGGGCAAAGTGTTAAATCAAAGTTAACTGAAAAGGGAATATTAGTTCACAATGGGATTCACTCCAATTCTGTTTTACCTGGGTCCACTAGTACCATGCGTTTGTCTTGTATCAAGGTGCTGCGCTCCTCTTGGTTGAAAGTCCTGTCGATCATCACCATTTCTGAGGACGGACTGAAACGCTGCACAGAAGAGTGAGGTTATGCTGTTAGCCCTGTGCATTTCCTAACATCCCTCACATCTAGTCATTAACTAGCGCGTGCACCTACCTCAGCTTCCACCATCAGTAGTCGCCTGTATTTGTTTACCATCCCCTGTGTCCTCATCAGCACCTGAGTTGCAGCTGCTTCAAATTCCTCATCCACTGGAAATTCAAAACACAACACACTACTTATATTAAAAACAACAACAACTTTAATTCCATAAAAGACTTGGGGTGAATCTAGTATTGTCATTACTGTACCCTGTGAGAACTCGTCCGGGCTGGGTGGAGCCCCCTGGAACACGTGGTACGGGATAAGTCTCAGGAGTGCGTCATCAACTGAAGTGAATCGACGTCGATCTGGGGTCTGAACTGCAACATGATCCTTCCTCACCTGCTGTAAAATCCTTTAAAAATAACAGAGAAAGACACAAGTTTGTTAAATGACTGAAAGACAAAAGCACAACTACACAGAACAGATGGCATGTCAAAAAAACTCACATTTCTCCTTTTGTAAGAGTAGGAAGCAGAGGCCTCTTCTGTGCACTGACCTATGATGGGGAAGTGTAAAAACCAAAGATGTCATTACATTAGATTGTTCCACCTAAAAAAGACACACAAGCATGTAAAACAAACAGCTAACATACCTCAGAGTTTAGTATTGAATCCTGTACCATGGGTTTGATTGCTACAAGAGATCACACAAACAAAGCAACTTTATCAGTCTGAAATTCTGCAGCTTATATTGAAACATATTATACACTGAAGCCATTGGCGCCTCTTTTACCGTGGATGCTGCTGGCATGTGCTTGTTTGAGGGCAGGTGATGAAGAATTCTGAAAAATTTCAAGTAAAAGTTATGTTAGAGAGAGAACAAATAAGGAGAGAGCAAATTAATAAAAAGACTGCCATCTGTATACCTGTCTGTAGTCTTGTTGCTGTGTCACATTACCAGGTAAAGGGGACAGAGAAGTACAGTTCTGGGATGGAGTCACTAGAAGGCGCTGCACGGGAGTAGCCGACGCTTGGCTCTGATTGCAGATCCCTGTTGTAGCCGGGCCAACCAGAGTCAGACGTCCAGGAGCGCATGGTGTCTGCACGGAGGTGGAGCTCGCACAAGAAACTCCCGTCCACATCTGAGTTACACCTCCTCCAACCTGATTCCCGCTTACTACTCCCTGATTCAAAATTAGTGGACCAGCTGTTGGTGCATTGAAATTCTGCGCTGCAACAATCTGCACTGTGTTTTGACTGGTAATTAGGGGATTTGAGTTGGGGTTGATGGGCCCGTTGTGGATGGTGCTAGATGAAGTGAGAGCCAAGGAGCTGGGTAGCAAGAACTGTCCGGCTGATATATTTGTCAGTGTAGACGCTTGTTGCTGCTCCAGGGGTGGTTGTACTACAATGGAGCCATTAGGTGTGTACTGTCCTGCAGGAGCAGCAGTATTAGTGTTCACTACATTAGTCACGGTGGTGGAAGTGGGCTGAAGACCAAGGCTGTAGACAGTCTGAGACCCCGGTTGGAGGGGTTTAGGCTGGATTGGTCTGACAACAGTCTGGGTCCCTCCAGGGCCTCTCTGTATGATGATATTTTGAAGCGGGATGTTTTTGAAAGGTAAGCCAACTTGGCCTTGGGTGGGAGCAAACACCTGCCCCCCTGTTGTTGTCCCTGCTGGAGCTACAGAAACACCTGGCCTTAGCACGATCTGTGGTGATCTTTCTAAGCTACTCAAAGTCATCACTCCGCCACCTGCACCAAAAGAACCCAACACCTGGATTGGCTGACCAGAACCATTAGGCAGTGACGGCATGCCTTGCAAAAACTGGCCTGCAGAGAACGTAGCAGTTGCAGTCGTTACCACACCTACCCCGCCTCCATAGTTCCCCGAGACCAGCGGGGAGGAGAAGGGAACAGGAGCTTGCACTAGAGTGGGAGCAGGCTGCGAGTCCAGTAAGGCTTCCTGGGCCAGCGTTTGCTCAGTGATATCAGCTTCCAAGAGAGATTTCTGAAGGATGTCAAAGGGCTGGTCCTCTCCCCCGAGATCCACCCCTCCAGGGGAGGTTTCAGGCCCCAGTTCATCCTCAATAAACGAGAGACTGCTAGAGAGTTGGAGGCCTGCCCCGGTCGAATCCTCGCCAAATTCACCCATTGTAGAAGAACCATCTTTGAGGCCAGTGTTGGAGCCAGTCTGAAGGAAGTATTGAGAGAAGAAAATGGAGAACTATTTGCATGTGAACTGCATATCTGATTTCAAAGTCAAAGGCTTCTTTTTATGCCCAAGTTAAGATATCAGGCTAATTTTATTTAAAATATTATTAGCTTTCTGTCAAAAATTGAACATGATTATCTATTATAGAATATAAAATACTAATATAATATTGTATTTCAAAGTTAATAAAGAAGTATCTGTTAGTGTTACAGAAGAACACAAACTGAAAATTCTTTGGTTAGTTCAAATAACAGATATTAATACAAAATAAAATCTCAATAAACCAAACCGTATTCATTATTTTGTATATATTCAAACTGTTCAAACACAAATAAATAGCACCCCCCCCAAAAAAAAAAAATTCTATACATACCCTCAGTACAAATTCAAGAAACTATCAATTTAACAGAGCATAAACAAACCAGACATATCCACTCAGCTGTGGTCTGCTTATGCTCCAAGGCAACAAGTAAAGACATTTTAAAAGGCAATACCAGTGCAGTACACTCCAACGAAGTGGACAGTGAAGCTTATATATGGGTCAGATGCGTGATTTGACCACAAATCCGATGTGGCAGTGAAGTATGACACCGCTTGTTCAGCTGTCTCTCTGCACTCCTGTGCAGCTGGGAAAAGGTGTTGTTTGTCCACAGCCCAGAGACTGGTAATGAGGATCAGGTCCTTTCATCACCAGCCTAAATTTGACATTTTTAACTGTCGTTGTGAGATCACTGTCCCTCTTCATTTTCTGTCATACCGCAAACAAGTGTCTAGAACTGCAAACTCCCGTACTGTGTGTGCACTGTATTTTTCAGGTAACTGCAGATAAACTGTGCATTGTGCTGGGATAGCACTGCTTCAGATCTAAAAGCGATTCATGATGTTACCTGCCTTTGTCGAAACATGCTACTCTGTGTCTTTGTCGATCTTTAAACGGTAAGAATATCTCCACAACACCGAATTCCCTTTAACAGAGTCTTGGACACTGTGCACTGGGGGCTCTTGTTTTGTAATGCTGTAGCTGACGTTTTGAACATTTTTTCTTTTATCTCACTCACACTTCTAACGTAGTGCTCTGTAGTGCTGTGTATGTGTGTGGCTTTAACTCTGCTCCAGCCACGATTGGTTCAGTGTAGAGCTATTGTCATTGTCCTTTTGTCTTGTCTGTCAAAAAAATGGACGGAATGAGTTCGATTGACTTTTTATTAATCGTTACTCATATTTCTGTTGAGGAAAAGTTATCCCTGGTAGTTATCGTTACCATTTTATCATCCACTCCTAATGATGAACTGTAACAAAATGTCCTTGTGGTTTGGCTTGGATCAAGGTAATCATAGGTATACTCACGGTGTCGTTACCAAAGAGGGATCCATCAGACCCATAAGCTGCGTTTGTTACATCATCCTCCTCAATCTGCAGGAACAAAAGACAAGCGAGTGAATGGACTTGGGTAATTCTGGTGTTTAAGGAACATTTCTAAGGAAGTCATTCAGACAAACTCTGAATTCTCCAAGTGTCACTCACAGACTTGCTGTTGCTGCCATGGAGATAGTCATTCAACGCATCTACATCTCTGAAAAAGATAAAGAAGCAACATCTTTAGCAGTTTCTTTTTATTTGTGTCACTATCTGTGGTTTTAAAGTTCCCTGACATTTGCTTTACTACATGTGTCTTGTGCTTATGACCATTAAAATATTCACTTCCCTTATTCAATGAAAGATTTAAAACCAAAAAAAACAGATCTTGCAGATAGTTGTGGCACTGATTTTAAAGGCAACTATATATTCACAAGTATAAAACTGTATGGCCCGGGGTGTGGCAAGAAGAACTCGAATCTTAGTGCAGATTTTATAATCTTATAACGTTTACCCTAAAATATCCAGAAGACGGCGATCGTCATCATCATCCATGACACCTGAAAGAGTATGGAAGGCCATCAGATGAGGACATGGGACACGCTAAGGTCTAATCACTGAACAGTGGAGTAAAAAAACTTGTTTTTGTTTTACTCTAAAGTAGAAGTGCTTGAGCTCTAAATGGCTGGCATGTTTTTAGACATTTCACTCACAGGTTTCCAGCAGGAAGCATGGGCTCAGTCATTTAACACCCTTTCTTTCCTGCAAAAGGCTGGGCTGCAGAGTAAGAAACTTCATTTAGTAGAACTACATAACTGGACATGTATGTCAGATAAGGGGCGTAAGACAGTGCAGGCAGGTGCTAGATAAAAGAATGGTTCAAGTGTGAAACAGGGGTGTGGACAGGAAGTTGGGAGGGGGGGGTACATATTTGCTATTCAGTACAGAAGGACAGAATGGCCTTCATCCCCTCCTACAAATGCTTAGCTATGACAAACTCCCACCCATAAAGCTTCTCTGCTGTCCCACATTGGTTGTCTTTCCAGTGTGCAGAGTGAAAAAGAGTATTTGAGTGTAAATAACCCCACCCTGCAACATTTATACATTATAGTTCTGGTTGATGTTCTGGGTTTCATCTCTCCATTGAAAGAGGTATTGGCTTTATGTTGTGTCAGTCAGTCAGCTTGGTGCTACTTAATAATTGGGGGTTTAGGGGTTGTTGTTGTTTTTTTTAATGGCACTTAAATGATTCAATATCTGTAAGTAAATGGTTGTGGCTGCTTTATTTACTGTATCACATAATAATAATAAAAAACCTCATGTAATCACTAATAGAGCATGTGAATAAAATGGTTGTATCATATTCAATTTTATTTTGCTGTGTGTGTGTGTGTGTGTTTGCAGGTGACTGGGGAAATGTAGGTTTTGTTTTCCCATGACAGGCGACTGCAACTCTACAAAATGGCTGTTACCATGCCATAGGCTGTCTTTACAGCAGAGCCACGTTGAGCCTCCATCTTTGGTTGAGTGAGAACAAAGACAGGACAGGGCTGCTGCACAAATTAGGCCGTTTACACGGACCGTGTTTGGAGTTTAAAGCAAAAACAACGACCGCTTGAGCGATTTAAATCGCTGGAAAATCACGGTTGTTTTTTGTGTGTGTCCACAGCAAATAACACATTTTCTCGTCGAGCAAACGACTGTCCTTTATCCTTCGAAACTTGTTACAGAAAACCATGTCGAGGTTCCGAGACAAAAACAACGGAAACTAAGCCATAAACACTTCACAAAAAAGGCATCAAATACGGGCTGTAAAAATCTATATTATCCAATTAAATCCAAAGTGCAAAAAGTTAACGTTTACAAGCGATCACCTCAAATTGTAATGTTAGCTACATTAAAAATGAAATGACCGAGCTGTTTATGCTGGCCAGAATAATAACCTTTAAAAAAAATGTGATCTAGCTCGATATCGCCAGATTTGCATCTTTAATGCCAGTTTTGACCAAACTGGCATATTTCTGGCGTATTTCTTGTTGCATTTTTTGCCTAATTTCGAGCTCAAATTCACAACCACCAGCAAATCCAGCACAGCACGTGCGCTTCGACGCAAATCCACGGCTAGTCCCCGCTGTTAAAGCCGCACAAAAACACGGCTAATGTACAGCTTGCAAGTTTTATTTCCAAAAATAGACTGAATCGACAGAGAGTGATAATCGCATTCAAGCAGCACAAAACGCCCGTCGTCGCTGACGTGCTCTTTCTTTCTCTGTTGGGGAAGGCTTTCATTTGTCCTCTATGTGGCTCGTCTGCCAGCATGAAAAACGTCACATTTTGCCTCGATATAGCCGAATCGACGCGTTTCAACCCGGGACTTTTGTCCCCAGTCCGTGTCCTGCTCGGGTCTTTAACTCAGCGGCTCCGCCACATTTTTAACTTTAAATATCGGCCTGCGCTGGTTAGCTAGCCGCGGCGTCGATGACGACGCCTATTTTGAAAGCCAGAATCCGTCGAAAAGGGCTAAAACCGCGTCGAGCCATAAATATTTATCCCGATTAGCATAACATAAAGACGACTCAAAAAGAGGCAAACCCTTTTACTCCTGTCTCACTCCTTCTTGAAACCCAATATCTCCATTTGGCAACTTTTAATTTGCTCCCCCCCTCCTTCTCCTCCTCCTCCTTCTCCCTCTCCCACTCATATATTTTTCTCACTGTCCCTGCTCTGTCTCGGATAGATTTTTCTCTCCGCTCAAACTCTCTTCCCTCCCTGAAGGAAGGGAGGAAGGAGGTTGTGTGTGTTTTTTCCTTGAAATTTTTATCACAAAATTATAATACACTCAAAGGGAAACTCACCGTCATGAAAAAGCAGTGCCTTGTCAACGGGGTTTCCTCGCCATCACCGCACGGGTTGTTGTTGGGGTAGTGCACACAGCGAAATCAGCGGTCCTCAATGACTGCATATGGCTCCATGCATTTGAATACGAAACCTTAAAAACAACCGCAAATAATTAATAAACTATTTTTAATGCTTATGTGAATTATAATTACACGTGGCTCTGTCTTTATAAATAGCGGATAAACGTTATTACACTTAATCACTGCGAACGGTAGAGGGCGGGCCTTTGTGTGTGCCACACCTGGATGTTGCTCAGGTATGCCTAGTTACCTGCTGAGAAGCCTATTTCGTATTCAGAAAGCAGTCAGACTTTATAAGAAAGCAAAGCGTTTACATTTATTACACTTATTGTTTTTTTTATATGTAATTCAATCGCATTTTACACACACTTTCGAGTAAAAATGATATTTCTTCCACCTTCTAGTGTTGTATGTGATGTCTTTATTATAAAAACGTTAAAGAAAATATTATTTAAAAAAGAAATTCAGTGTAAATACCTCATATTTCTATACATAAACACTTATTGTAAATGGTCTTTAAGATACTGTGTGCAGTTCATATTAATACTTTGATATTTACTTTCATATCTTTATCTAACATTTTTATAGCTCTATTTACTTTTACTTTTACTTTTGATTCATTCAATCTGCACAACCAGGGGGATGGGACCTTACAGTAAACGATAGATGAATAAATGGCATGCTATTTAAATGTATTTGTTGTCTATATCTGTAATGTGTTTCACAAAAACCACACTATAAATATGGGTAAACTGTAGGGAGCAGGGTAGATAAAATGAAGGTGATATGAAAAAAAAATTAAAAGGTTCTTTGAAATATATAAATATTTCATTGAAATATATAAATATAAAACGAATGGAAATATAAAAAGAAATTAAATAAATAATGCAAATGTTCAAGTATTTACTGTTCTTTATTTTGTTTTACTTTAAAATGATGAAA
>NW_005187418.1:5414820-5437686 GCF_000239375.1 Pundamilia nyererei
AAACATTTTGGTCGAGCAGTATCATTAAATGCGTTTTATTAATAATACACATACATATTAATATAATACTATATTCTATTACACAGAGGCTAAAATAAGCTCACTTGCTATAATTAGCCAGTCACTGGCTTCAAATATTTTGTTTCATTTTGTTCAAAAGGCAAAGAAGTCTGTCGAAGCTTATAAAGAGACCAAATGTAGAAGAAATTTTACAATTTTGTGGTTAAATTGCAGGTTTTATTTCATCTTTGAAAAAGAAAAAGAAAAAAAATATATATATAGTTTTTTAAAATTAGCTTAAAAACTCCGATGCAGCAGGTGGCGGTGTGCCACAGTGTTTATGTTGGCTTTGCGAAAGTCACGAAGAAGAGGGTCATCACTTCCGACACAACTATCAGTGCGACAATATGGCAGCGGTGATTGAAGGTAACGAGGAAAGTGGGTTTTCTGGCGAAAGTGGGGCGGCCAGGATACAAGAGCGACTTCAGAAGCGGCACCAGGCAAGGATCGAGGATGCCGAGCGGAGGAAGGAGGCTAAAGAGAGCCATTCTGTCGCCGAGGAGAAGAGCGAGTATTTCTCCATCGCCTTCAACAGGGAGCGGGCGTGTATAGAGGAGCTACTGTCCAGCTGTTCCGGAGCTGAGCGCGCTGTGGTGACTGAGAAACTAGAAGAGGCCACGACCAAAACTCTCCAGCTGCAAAAGTTTCTGAATGACAGTATGCAGTTTCTAACGCAGTACGAGCTCAGGCAAGCCCAGGCTGCTCTCCAGAAACTCCAAACCTCGCTGTCTGAGACCAAAGAGGAGGCTTTGCCCAGGAAGAAGTTTGCCTTTCGAACTCGCACCAAGGCAACAGATAAAGCCTCTGCACAAGATGCTCATCCCCTTCCCCGTGATGAAGGCACAGCTGCAGAGACAGGTAGGACCAAGGTGGATGGAGCAGCACCCGCCGAGCAGTGCGGCTTCTCCAACATGACCAGTGAGTTTCTGACCAAGACGGCTGAAGAGATCCAAAAACGAGATGTGCTTCTCACTCACCTGACCAACTGCAAAGTCCATCTGTTCGGCTCCCCCAGCACGCTGCACCTGAAACACATCGACAGCTGTGAGATCCTGTGCGGGCCGGTGTCCAGTTCAGTTTTTGTAGATAATTGCAGAAACAGCGTGCTGGCCTTTCCCTGTCAGCAGCTGCGGACCCACAACACAACCGACACACAAGTGTATCTGCACGTCACCAGCCGAGCCATCATAGAGGACTGTCACGGAGTGAGCTTTGCCCCGTTCACATGGTCCTATCCCACCCTGGAAGAGGACTTCACTGTGTCTGGGCTGGACCGGGCCCGAAACAACTGGACTCAGGTGGATGACTTCAACTGGCTTGCTGCTGGGACACCTTCCCCAAACTGGACTGTTATTCCAGAAGCAGACAGAAAAGCCAACTGGGACTCCTAGAATGGGACTTTTAATGACCTAATGCACTAAAACAAATGATAGTAGAAATTTTACATGAAGTGCTTGCGGCCAGAATGCACATTTAATGTCCATTTTATTTCATGGATATAATCTTCATTAATATATTTAAATAAAAATTCACTTAATTTGGGCTGTTACTGTGTGGTTTTTTTTGTTTTGTTTTTTTTTTCAAAAAATAAGTCTAATTCTTAAGAGTCTAGGGTCAAAGTCAGATTTCAAGTAGTTTGGTATTGGGACAGGCTGAGCTTTTCAGAATCACTTGTTTTACCTAACAGACCAAAACATGAAGATTTTCAGTTTCATGTTATTATTCCAATTCAATAGCTATCAGATTTTTACAGCTTATATGAAGTTTTGAGTCTATTCACCACATTTATAAAGAGGTGTATAAACAGAAGAAGTATTCAGAAATTCATACTGCATGTGTACCTCTTTGGGATTAACTCAGGACATTTTGCAAAATCAAAAATGGTACATAAGGGGAGGAAGAGTAAGCTCTGGGAGTATAAAGGGACCAAAACATACTCAATCATTATCTATGGTCTGCGTTTAGCTGTGGAATTTCACCATCCATATCACGAGGGATGTTTTCACTACTTGGGCAATGCAGGAAATCAAACTGGTTAAGTCTGATCCAACTTTGGATGTCTTTGAAAACCTCACCAGCAATATTTCAGAGAACTCAATAGGTATTCCCTTGTGTAGCTGTTTATGTCATAAACTCCCATGCAGAGGGAAAAAAATACTGCACTGAAGAACAGGTAATATGCAGTTAAACAAGTTTGTGGACATGGGTTAGTCACTGACCCAAGAACAAAGTAGAGCACCCTGTTGAAAATACCCTTCTTACTAAGTTACTGATAAAGTTTCAGTAAGACTTGACCAACACTGAAGGAGCTCTAGCTTTCATGTGCTCTCAAAATGTGTTTTCTGATGACCATAAAGTTCAGGTATAATTAATTCAACCATTTTTATATTGAATAATTTTTGCATTGAAATATGTGGGGGAAAAAATGGGAGTAGTGTTTACAGTTAATGTAAAATGTGCATCTTTTGAGAGATTATATAGGTTTTCTTGCAGAAGGAACGGAAAGTAAATTGTTATTACACAAAAATATTAAGACACCAAGTCTGAGATCTTTTATTTTTAAGTCTGTTATAGTTCAGGCTTTGTTTTTATACCGACTCTGCCTTTTAAAATTCCTGCCCACAAAGGTAATGCAAGTTACACAAAATAAAGGAGGAGGGGAACAAATAGTAAGAAAAGAAAAGATCTCTGTGTTTGTATTTTATTTAAAATGCAGTCTAAGCCATTTAAAAATCCAAAAAATAAGAAAGAAACAAAATAGAATGCTATGGAAAAACGGAAGATAATAGAATAAATCGGCAATATAGAATTAAATGGCTCCTAAAATTTAATAAAGCAAATAAAATAAAATGGCTTAATAAATGTAGTTAAAACAATCACAGCAAATATCTCATAATATAAAATGTAGTGGACAGTCCAGCTTTGAAATTAAGCGCAATAAAGAGTATTTTCTGCTAAACATGTGTCACATTATCAAGAGTTACTGCATGAGGTAGAGAAGAAAGAGCTTTTGGCAGCTGCTTCCTAAAAATATCGTCGTTCACTCAGGTTGTAGGCAGTATAAGACACTACTGAATAAACCAGTAGTGCTGTGAAATATTCATTTGGCCAACAATTTAAATAAATCATTGAATACCTGGTGTTAGCATGACATTCATGTCTATGACAACTGCAAACTTATGATTATAACACATAAATATTGTTAGTGAGACAGCGCTAAACACGCACAAAGATTTGATGAAAGACATTGTGAAAAGAGCATCAGGAGATTGGGCGTTCAGTGTTCCAATTGCATTTGGTAAACATTTAGCAACACTGCAGCTCTCACATCCAGCCACAAGGAGAAAGAAGAATAGACCGTTCAGGGAAAGGCCTGGCTTTGATCAGCATAAGTATCTGGCTCGTGTATGTGCCAGACACTGTGTTGGTTCTAACTGCCAAGATAGCAAATGACAACAAGAACATCAATGAAAGCAATAGAATATTTTTTATCAGCTTGCCAGACAAAGTTTACTGCAAACACTGAATTTTCATGTTTAATAATGTTTAAGCAAAATTTTAATTTGTCCAGTTTGTCACAGTTTGGTCTTGATTTATTAAGCAATTACTTCCAAAGTACAGTCATAGTGGGGCTTTATTAACTCATTGTTTTTGATTCGTTGTGAAGACATCTGGTTTGTGTTGAGCTTGTGGACCCCATACCTATGAATGATTAGGCTTTATCATTAGCCCTACTGTCATGTCCATTACCTTTGTCAACCATCTGCTGAAACTTGTGCTGCTCCTGATGTGTTTGATCAAGGCAACCATGACCACATGAACACTCAAACCAATTATGGCCCCTGGCAGCAGCTTACGATCAGGCTCATCTTCTGTAAATTGGATCAGGGTGCTTACAGGGGCTTAGCATGACGTACTGCAACTTTGAGTTTAATCATGAGGATCCCCGGCCATCCTCAACCTCTTTGAGAGAACGCAACATTAGCTTGTCCTGAAAAGGTTTGAAGAAATAAACCCTTTTGAACACTGAAGTTTAGGACACAATGGTGCAGAAGAACCTTTAAAATAAGAATCCGGTGCTGTTCTCCTGAGTTCTTTATAGCGGTTCTTTTGCCATAGGATGGATTACAGTCTGAGCTGACTCTTCTGTTCTTTCGGACCAGCCAGAGGACATACTGATTACAAACAAACAGGGAAGTGCAGGTTAGCATACTCAAGAACTTTATCTAAACCGAAGTGGAAATCTTGGAACTCCTGCAGTGTTTTTTACAAGCAAGGACACATCACAGATTGAAGAATGGCTTTGTTGCCAGTTAAGTTTGATCTGAAAAAGCGAGTAAAGTTGGCTCAGACAGTCTGGTTCATGTACTGGTTTGCTGTGTTGGCCGGCGTGTTGGTCCTCAGCATGGGTCTGTTCTTCAAGATCGAGCTGCGAAAACGCTCTGAACTTATGGACAACAATGAAAGCCACTTTTTGCCCAATCTGCTTATTCTCATGGGTCTAATAGCCTGCAGCATCAACGTCTTTGGAGGCAAAGTGTGCTATGACTCACTGGACCCCGATAAGTTTGCAAAGTGGAAGCCCATGTTGAAGACCTACTTGGTATTCTGTGTGGGATTCAACGCCCTGCTGCTTGTCACGGCCGTGCTGTGTTTCTTGATGAGAATCCCTATGCAGTTCACCCTGGCTGAAGGGTTGAGGAACGGCATGAGGTACTACAAGGACACCGACACACCGGGACGCTGCTACATGAAGAGGACCCTGGACTTGATGCAGATTGAGTTTCGTTGCTGTGGAAATGACAACTACAGAGATTGGTTTGAGATTCAGTGGGTCAGCAACCGCTACCTGGACTTCAGCTCAAAGGAAGTCAAAGAGTAAGTGACAGAGATTTTTTTAAAAAAAGTTAAATCCTTTATTGTTGGCCTTAAAAGTTGCAGAGTTATTTAATGTGGAAGTAAAATGAATGTGTTTGGATTGCCGCTGAACCTAAGTGCACCAAGCGGCTGAGGTGGGGTGATCTGTGCAAAGTTAGAGTTCAGTATAAGTGGATTTGAAATGAAGGTAGATCAGATCAGGCGTAATACTTACTTTCATCCACTGAGGATTACCATAGCAGAAACGGTGACTGCTATAGTTCATAGCAGAGATGTGTTCTTGGGGTCAGAGAAGAGATCTGGGGGCATTTATATGTGAAGATCTGGACTTTAGTGAATGGTTGCAGAAAAAGATACAGTCAAGTCCCACGAGAAAGCTTTACACTAGCCTGTTTATGTCTCGGCCAACCAGCACCACTTAACTTTTTGTAAACAATTTTGTGTGCCGGGACATAATTAGTGTTTAATCTCCAGGATTACAGTGTCTTGTCCTTCATGAACCAGTGTCTTGTCCAATCAGCAGAGGACATGGCAGCACTCCAATAACAGCACTGCCAGTCAAAAAAAGTGTAGCCAGAGATGCTCACATTAGCATAAACTAAGGACAACAACGTTATCATGAAAACAGGAAACAGCTATGCTTTAGAGCCTTCTAATTGGGCAGCATTTGGGGTCAGTGTTGTTGTGGTGCCATTACAGGTTTTTGTTGTACTTATACATGCAAGATATCACATTCACTGCCAACTTTCTTAGTAACAGTAACTCCAGAATTATTCTACATCATAAAGTCTCTGTGCTTTTGACCAACAAGTTGTCTGGGTCATAATTCGGAAAGCTCAAGTAGGTGGTGACATTTCTTGCAATAACGGATACATATCTGACACCCCCCAGTTCTTTGTGATCCAATTACACTTGTCTTTCCATTGACCTACTACTCTCAATCATAGTCAAGATCAGCTACTCAGACTGAGCAGTGATTCTAATTTCAGTGTTTGAGTGCCTGCCTTCTTGCTTCTCGCAGTTGTTCAGACCTTAATATGTACTCCTTGAGATAGTTTGAAACAGCAGTGTATGATGGAACATTTTAGCTGACGACTGAATGCCAATTCAGGCCAGCTTTGTGGAGGTTGGATAGCTGATTTAATGTTGTTTATTGTCAAGGTAAGATTGTACTGCAAAGTATAATACAACAACTTTTGACCTGGAGTAATGTATGGATTCCAGTTAAATCTGAACGAAGGGAAGTCTAACACAGGTGTGCTAATTCAAGTAACAGCCCATTCCTGGCCTTCAACATCATCTTCCCCTTTACTGTTCCTCTTCTTCCTAGCCGCATTGGCAGTAATGTTGATGGCCAGTATCTGATGGATGGAGTGCCCTTCAGCTGCTGTAACCCCAGCTCCCCCAGACCCTGCATTCAGGCACAGATGACCAACAACACTGCCCACTACAGTTATGACCACTACACAGAGGATCTCAACGTGTGGAAGCGGGGATGCCGCGATGCCCTGCTGTCCTACTATGGTGGCATGATGAACACCATCGGAGCCCTGGTGATACTGGTCACTATGCTGGAGGTCAGTGCCACAGACTTACTTAAATATATTAACTGAAACAATGTTCACTTCTTAGTTGGAAAATGTAACTCTTTTCAACTTCATTTAAAAGTTAAAACAATCCCATGCACTATCCACTGCATGGAGGAATGGAGATCGTGCATAAATGTCTAATTAAGTCTTCTACTGCAACATTGTCTCTGTCTAATGTTGGTTTTGCAAACAGTATGTCCTCATTAATCTATTCACATGGAAAGAAAATAAACAATAGAGGGGACTGCTTGAGAGCTGTTGAGTGTTTCAGTTGTAGTGGGCGTTTTTTTTTAAATACCCCAATTGCAGAAGTGACCTTAATGCACAAAATATTGTTGTTGTCACAACTATTACAGAAAAGTATATATTTCCATGTCCACTGGTGGAAGGCTTGTTTGAAGATACAAACAGCTGGTCTTGGCATATCAATATCTAGAAATAGCAACAACCTTGCTGATAGCTAAATTGAAGCCAGGCAGGTGTGTTAGTCATTTTAATCAGAAATACAGAGTTCTTTGGAGCACTACTCTAGCCTTGAAATCTGTTGGTGGAGCCTACAATAGAAACAACTGATAGGAAAATGGGCACCAGACAATGTTTTCCCATATTCCCAATGGGCTTAACATCCCAAGAATTCTGAACAGGGAAAAGCCTCATTTGAAATGAGAAATAGTCTGGAAAATTGTTATGTTCAGAAAAATAATACAGATAATTCAGCCTATTCGATCTGACAAATCAGAGATATTTATGTGTCTAAGTGTTTTCTAGCAGTACTTCCCTTTTTTTTTTATATCAACAAAGACAAATTGGTTAGTCTGGCAACTGGTTAACCTCCCCTTCTGTCCTTAACCTATGACTTCAGTCCAATTCACTTTCATGCAGTAGGTTAGACAGTCTCTAACAGGCCTAGCAATACATTTCAGTTCGCAAGAGTCACTTTGGAAGAACAATTGGAACTAAATATGTTGATTTTTTCTTCAAGGAAAATCAGTTCTCAGTTTATTTTTTACTGAAATTCTCGAGTTACCTCATCACATTTGCTCCAGTTTCATAGTGGGCCTAAAACAATAGATACCAACTTATAACATTCCTGCACACATTAAGGACCGCAGCTTCCCTTCTCAGCAGATAAAAGTAACAACAGCCTTCTTAAGTCACAAATATTGTACCTGTATCCGACTAGATTTTAATCATTTTTAAATTGTTCTGCATTTTTTCCTCAGATCATTTTCAGTTAAATGACTGAAATTGAGAGAAAGTCTTTAATGTCCAGCTAGTAGGAAGTCAGGTGAATAAACATGCAAAGCCTTGACCTAGTTGGCATTTCTTCCATCAGTTTCCTCAATCCCTGCTTCTTCCCTTCTTTCCACAGTCTGCCCACGCTATCAGTAATACCCACTTACTGCACCTCCTTCCCAAACACCGCTATCCTCTTTACCTAAATATATTTTCTCCTGCCCTACTATCAAGTTACCCTGCGCCACTTTTGGCACGATTTAGCTCACCTGCGGTTTCTCACCTGCTACTTTCTACCTAAATCCTGTAACAGCCATGTGTGTCCTCTTTCCTCTCTTTACTTTCTCCTTGGCCTCCACTGCCAACATCTGTGGTTGTTTGTAAAGCCAAAATATCTGCTTATGATTATGCAGAACAAATAGACATGTACAGGTGAATCCTTGAAGCCAGTGACCACAGCGATGATATAAATTGTTTGGGTTCCTGCATCACCTTGAGGAGACAGTAAATAGAGCCATACAAATAACATCTTTGCTCCAGAAATCCAGCAGACAATTGTTTGTTGTAAAAACACAGCTTCAGCTAATCAGATGCACGCTCGGAGGAATCCTAGATTTAAAAGAGGAGTTACGCAAGCATCTCTGTGCCGACACATATGGGTTAATCTGCAAGAGGTGACAAGGAAATACTTATTTCCAGGAGTCTGATCTCCTGATCTGATGTCTCCATTTACAGTAACTGGATCTTAACTGTCCTAATGAGATGTTAGCCCTATAGGCTATAGATTACTTCAAGAATTTAGAAAAGCTCCTAATTTCATTTTCCTTGCTTAAATATTTGCCTTAACACAACATATTTGCAGTATATTACACACTTTCTGACTCTGATACATTTATTGAAAGATGTAAAGTTGTATCATCTTTTCATGTCCTACTTATAAAAACCATGCAAACATTTCTAAGCATTTAGAAGATCCATCCATCCATCCATTCGCTTCTGCTTATCCTTTTCAGGGTCGCGGGGGGCGCTGGAGCCTATCCCAGCTGTCATAGGGCGAGAGGCAGGGTACACCCTGGACAGGTCGCCAGTCTGTCGCAGGGCTAACGCACAGGGACAGACAACCATTTGCACTCACATTCATTCGCACATTCACACCTAGTGACAATTTGGATTATCCAATCAACCTATCCCCAGAAGCGGCATGTCTTTGGACAGTGGGAGGAAGCCGGAGTACCCGGAGAGAACATTTAGAAGATATTCAAAATAATTGCTGAAGATATTTTTTTAATTATTAGTGAAACTGGAGTTCTGAATTTAATATTATTACACTGGAAAACATCAGATATTTTCCATTTTTGCTTTAAAATTTAATTAAAGGATTTATTAAATTATCTGAAAGAGCATTATTAATTACATTTCAGCTTAAGTAATCAGAATTGTTATGCTGCAGCAGATTTTTAGCATCCATGAGTGCTAAAATTCACTACGTACAACCGATGCATTACAGTGGACCTATTATACCTGGTTTGTTAAATTAAAGACAACTACATAGCGGAATTATAAGAATGAGGTCATCCCACATCTGCACTGAATGCTCCATTTTTATACTTTTGGATTTGTGTGATGTCTTAAAGAGGGGATATTCAGATGTGGGCATCCCACACAAACAGCGCAGTCTGTGAACACCGCCTATTACTCCAATCTTCTGCTTGGGCAGGGCAGCCAATCAGAGAAAATCATGCATCATGCAGCACCAAGACCCAGTAGAAGATGAAATTTTTTTTTTTTTAGCTGAAACAAGTAATGTTATTTAAGTATATTCCAAGAATAAAATATGGAACTATAGATG
Organism: Pundamilia nyererei; assembly: GCF_000239375.1. Classification (NCBI taxonomy): domain Eukaryota; kingdom Metazoa; phylum Chordata; class Actinopteri; order Cichliformes; family Cichlidae; genus Pundamilia; species Pundamilia nyererei. The sequence continues at coordinate 5,424,433 of NW_005187418.1, forward strand.
AGTAGAACAGGCCCATTAATTTGGAGCTGAGCAATGGTGATACTTTTCCTTTGCTCTGATTTGAAACTTCCAGTAATGATGAGAATACAGATTTTTGTCTAGATATCCTCTGATAATCAGCTAATTGTCTTGATAATATTATGTTCTAAACCGCAAACAACATTTGTTTAACTTCAATGCAATGTCTTCCTTCATATAATATCATTTTTCCATCTTTCTGATTAAACTGGAATTTCAATCAAATTATTGTAGCACAAGTGTATAATAAATTCCCTTCTTAAACGTTTTCTTTCATGTGGCATGGCTACATTTCACATTAAGTTTATCAGATCTGTGTTCCTGTTCCTTGCAGGCTAGTGTGACTGTGGGCATGCAGTATGTCCACAGCTCCCTGTGTAACCTTGCTAATCCGGAGGATCCAGAGAGCGAGAGCGAGGGCTGGCTCCTGGAGAAGACAGTGAAGGAGACGTTCACTGACATCATGGACAAAATGAAGTCCATGGGCAAAGGCGTCAAGGTGGAGGAGGGTGAGCCAGCGGTTGAAACAGTGAGCTGAGCTAGCGCCACCTGAACAAACTGACCCCACTCCCACCTGAGGAGAAAATCAAAGACATGTGAGATTTTTCTACCAGCATTTATTTTGTAGGCCTACTCATATATTTGGTTATGAACTCATTAGAAATGGACGTGAAAAGATCATATTGCATATTCATACTTTGATAAATAGCAGCTGGATGGGTTTTTAGTTTTGGTTTTCCCCAGTAAAACAACCACCAGCATGGTTTTTGGTTTTTTTGTTTGTTTTTGCACCAGCATGTTTTTAATTAGTTTTACAGTTCTGCTTTCTGACACTTTGTGCATTTTTTTCTCCAAAGAAAGTGCAAAGTTATAAATCAAGTAAATGTTATATGTATTGAAAGCATGTAATTTTCTCCTTTATTTTGCTGTCACGTAGTTTGGCGGGGATGGTGGTTGCTATGCAATCCCCCCCTCTCATGGAACCCAATGGTGCAGATTGAAGATATTTGACTCAGGTTTTGCAATGTTTTATTTTTGCTAACCCGTCTAGGCTACTTTATAGTCAAAGCAGACAAATTAACCCCTCTGACTTGCTTCCATTTATACTCCAGTTCACTGGATAAGCAGCTGAGATGGAGTATAATTTTCAATTAAATGAATCAGTCATGCATGAACAGTGCAACACATGGATCAAGACTGAGCATGGGAATCAGGAGGTTCAGAAACATGGGGTGACTCCAAACCTGTGGCCTGAAATTGGCAGCTAAATCTTGGTTCCTGACCCCTGTACTGTAATCTCAGATCCTCTTTGATATTTCCCTAGTGCATTCAGTATCTGTATATTGACATATGTGTATGTACAGTATATAACTTTGTATATGACGTAGAAAAGATGAAAAATTACTTTTTTAAAAGAATGTAATTAAGTTGAATCTTTTATTTGAATCAATGTAAAGTTGTTTTTCTTTTTTCCAAATAATTTTCTTGGCTTTGTGTGACTGTGTAGAGGAGAGATAATGCTGACTGTATACGCGAATAAAGGATATTAGAGACGACATACAGCAGTGCAATGATGGCGTTGTGTTGTCTCGACCTTGAGTCATGAGGCATGCTGTGAGTGCCACTGGGTTCCTTATTAAGCCAATAGGATAAGGCCTATTAAGGTATTACTGCTTTCACATGGCCATGGGATGACTTTTCACATGCCCAATGTAAGGACATGTGTGTACAGTATGTGTGTGTGCTTGAGGAGGAGCTATGCACGGGATGCATTCTCAAGAAACATGCAACAAATGTTACTCTCACTTGTTCTTTTCTTTGGTTTTATGCACTTTTTGTGACTTAAACCTACTCTAAAATGAGGTTTGACTTCAGAGGGCGCAAGTCGGAAAATCCTTTGATCTCTTTGGTTGATATATTGGTAAATAATAACCTGTAAGGTACTCTTTATCCATCCTGTTGAAACTAAATCCGCTAATAACGTGTGTATCTGAATCGAAAGCCACATGTTCTCAAAACTTTAGCCATGAGGAATTACGAGCCATGATATTAAAGCCAGTGTGGTGTTGTTAGAGCAGATGTGAGGGAGTGCTGTGAAGAGTCAGCAGGAACGGCAAAGAAGCCAACTCTGTGCTGTATTTTTGTTGGACCAAAGCACATAACCAGCGCTGAGTAGATAAGAAGCTTAATCGGCTTTAGATTAGCATGAACCCCTCGACCAGGTGAGCAGGTGATGTCCTGCTGCAGGATTCGAGACACGAAAGACAGAGATAGAGACAAACAAGGGAAAGTGAAGATCAGGGTGGTATGAAAGAAAAATAAGGCACCACTTTATTGAATTTCTTTCTTCTTCTTTTTTAAATATGTGAAATTAAAGTAACTTCTTGAAGTATCACATAAAAGCATTTATTATTCATCAGGTAATCACTGACATTTTAATGTTGGGGCTTTATAAAATGTAGTAGTCAAAAAATAGCATTGCAGTTCAGTATCTAAATGCAAGTTCTTAATTTCCACTAGAGCTATAGTGTCAAGTATTTAGCTGAGTACCTAACCAAAAATAGCATTGCAACACAGAGAAAGTACTCAGGTGCAAGTGAAAATACTACATTCAAAAGTCATAATTACACAGCTTTATTGTAGGTCTTCACCCAACATTATAAAGAGGTTTGAAGTGTTGGTTGTGATTGTGATTGTTGTGATTTGGCCCGATATGAATTGAACTGAACATGACTCCATATAGGTGTTGTATTACTGAATAATTGGATCATTCTTGTCATTGTCAGCTTTTAGTAGTGGAGATATTTTTATGCTCTTTAATTTCTTGGATGATTTAATCTATTAAAAAATACATACTTTATTAGAAATAGATATGTTTTGTCTGTTAAAATGCAAAGTGAAAAGTAATTGGGTGGCTAAATTATTAAATGGACAAGAAATAAAACATATTGGCCAAAATTGGAGATATTGGAAGTAAAGAACTGTGCTGACTAGATGTAGATACTTTGTTTCCACCCCTGTGTTTATGTTTCTAATGGCACACTCATATTTGTTTGCATACTGCATTAAAAAAAGCATCTTCTCCTTTTAATGGTAATACACCTGCAGAATATGTGACCATGCAAACAAGGTTGAGTATTGTCTTCAGACAGTGAGTACTCCCACAGAGGCAGCTTCTAAACTTTTAATCTGCTAAGAGCATCCTATACGTCGTCTGTATTCTGCTGCTCTCTGTTGGTGACTGCAGGTAACCAGCTGTGACCAAATCATGCTGACCGTCATGTTGATCTATTTAATTAATTAAGTCCAGCAGTGACAGTGTGACTGTTCTGTGACAATGTAATCTGTAACAGAACAATCACGCTGCCACAGCTGTTCTCATAAGTACAGCTAACTTTTATAATCTGCCTCTTTCGATTTATTTTATTTGGATTCCAAATTTCATATTTTTCGGTGGCAAACTGGGTGCTTTGTAGAGCTTTAACTGAATGATTTCATTTACATTAGAAGCCCACAAGAGGGTGTCTTTCCATCAGTGATAATGCAGCAGGCGTGGCCTTCTCATTGTGGAATGAAGAGGAACTATATTGCTTGAGTTTCGTTTAATTAATCTGTTGACAATTTCTTTAAAAATAATTTAGACTTAGAAAAGAGAAAACTGTTTAAAAAATGACACCAACTTTTTGAAATTGTTAAGTAAATAACCTATTATTTGCTTCCTTCCTCATAAAATAGTTTGCATGTAAAACATCAGAAACCATTTTCAAAAAGTTCATTCCAGGCAGCTGCTCTTTCAAAATGTAAAATATAACATGCATACAACGATATGGCACAATAACTCTTATTGCTGTAAAAGCTGAGACACACTAAACAGATCGAATCAGTTATTAAAAAACAAATAAAATGAGAAAAAAATGGTCATTTCTAATTGGTGATTGAAATTCTTCCATCCCAGTGAGACATAAGAAAATATGCAGCAGTGTTGGAGTTCTTGCTATGTAAATACTTAAAAAATACTAACCAAGCCCCCAGTCTCTCATATATGAGACTTGTTTAAAAATCAGTGCATTAACAACTGATGCTGAACATTAATTATTCATAAAGGAGTGGCACTTATGAATACATGCAAGATTCGAGGTGTTTATTAATTATTTAACGCGATAATGAACATGCAAGGTGTGATGTGGTTGCAGAGAGGCAATGAGTGACACGAGCTCTAATATTAGCCCGTTGACCTTGACGCTTCTGTCAATGGTCAGGGACGCTAGCTGCTATCACATCTCACTTTACACTTCACTATGGGCCTGAATAAATATGGCAGACAGAAAGAAAAGCAGAGAGAGAAAGTCAGAGAGAGAGAGAGCGAGCGAGAGGCCCGTGACTGGTAGATGTGTGGCCTGTTCAGAGGGGCATTGTTAGAGCTATGAGAGGACAATGCACTGCCCCCGCCCTGAATACTCGCCATACCAGCTGACCAGCCATTACCAGCACTGCTGCACCGTTACAATTCCTGCTGCTCGGACACACACAAACACGTACACACACGGCCTCAATCATAAGTTTGGTCTTACAAGGAAAAAACACACTGTGTGTATAACACTGGAGAGAGGAGAGAAACCAGGTGGGAGGCCAGCACCGCCTGACAAAAGGCTTAAGCTGAGGCATGCATGGGCACACAGACTGTGTCGCCACTATGTGTGTGTGTGTGTGTGTGTGTGTGTGTGTGTGTGTGTGTGTGTGTGTGTGTGGACGCGAACATGCGTGTGATTTACAACAAGTTAAGTTTAGACCCTCGCACCTATCTGTTTCTTCAGCAGTAACATTTCTCCTGCTGGAGCAGCAGCAGCAGCCGTAACCACCCACAAAGGACAAATGCAGCACTCACACCATCTTATTATTTCAGTGACAAAAGTCTTCAAAGCGAAGGGTGTGAACAGGAGAGGAGAGGAGAGGAGAGTTTTCCACTGGAGGATGAGTACAGTACTACCAACAAAAAGCAATTAGAATATATACATATACTAATTAAGAGGCACCTCAATGTTCAATTTAGATCTTAGGGCTGTGTATTCTTAACTGATAAATATAATCTGTGTAAAACTGTAATCTGAAAAGAGAAAATCAGCTGTCAATTTTGAATCTATTGGCCAAAATCTCCTTTCAAATAGGAAATTTTTGCTGCTTTTCTCTCTATAGGTGGCTGGATCAAGTGACCATTTCCTGACATTAAAAGCAATCAACATATCAATCATTAATAAATGCAATCAGCAGTGTTGGAAAGGTCTTCGTTCATTTATTCAAGTACTGTACTTGTGCACAGCTGTGAGGTGCTTATATTACTGATTTAACACCTGCATATGAAACACTTTTTTTATTTGACAGCTTCAGCCCACTTCAAGGTTATTTTTTATATACATGTATAGAATACACAGCTCAGAGTAAACCAGTGATTTCCAACATGTGTGGCTTGCGACTTCTTATGAAAGCAATGTTTCAGACATTTAGGAGCATTTAGGTTTCCCTTTAAACGTCTCTGATTAAAGGATCAAATGTAGGAATAAAAGTGTTGATAAAAGCTTAGATTTTTGCAGTTTGTATTCCATTAATCATCTCATGTCCCCTTAAGCTTATCTTAGAGGCTGGGACTCCCTGCTGTATAGGATGAATACTGCTGTTTTCAGTTGCTTCAGTCACAGTAATATCATGTCTGATCATTTGTCAGTCACAAAGGTCATTTTTCAGAATACCTATCTTTGAAGTTTTGATTTTAAGTATTACATTAAATCATGCACAACTTTTTTTCTAGTATTTTGACTGGCTATTATTTGGCAGTTTTACTTTTCATTTATTTCTATGTTGTCATTAGTTATTGTGATTGATTATTGTTGTGTACCATCAAAAATATAATATTTTCCATAAATGCCTTTTCCTGAAAATGTTTGTCAGCATAACCAGTTTGAGGAGGTGTTGGTGCCTGTGTTTAGTGAGACTGGGAGGTATACTGGGAGAGTATACCCCCCCGTCTGTGTTTGTACTGGTGTACCGTTCAGTTCTGAACGTCACATCTGCTACCCCTGACAAAATATAAGCCGTGCTACCCATTACATAACGAAGGAAAAGGAAAATTAGTACTGAAAACTCGTGAAAACTAAACCAAAAATCGAACATATTTATAAGAAAACCTAAACTGTAATGAACAGATCTACTGAAATCAAAAGAAAACGAATCCAGTAAGGTAAGAAAAAGTACAATCGTCCTCTCTGCAGGACTTTAAGTTAAAAAATAATAATAATAAAGTACATGAACCTCAAAACATTCAGATCCTGGGGGCGTACACCCTTCATGATTCGAGTGATGGACAGTAACTGTTGTGGAACAGGTGTGCATACCTATGCTGAGCTGTTTTGTTGTTATTCAGTGTGTGTTTGTGTGTGTGCGGGGGTCAGGGAGAAAGAGGGGTGCTGCTTCTCAGGCTGCTGCTGCTGCCGAGGGGACGGGCACGAGCCTCCTCCTCCTCCTCCTCCGCCCATCTCACAGATATCGGCTTCGCGCAGCACGCTCCCGATAGCCCACTCGTCTCGCTGCTGTACTGTAATCATATGATAGTGAGCCGATCCCCGCTGCAGAATACCCACACACCGGCGGACATAAGCAGAGGAGCCGCGGCGGATCAGACTAGTTGATGGTAAACTTGTAACCGCCGGAGAAGTGCGCGGAGTCGGGCAAAGTGTCAAACCGAGCTGAACTCTCTCCCCGTACAGGAACTTTTTCAAACTCTGGAGAGTCGGGCAGAGGGGGAACCGTGTGGAAGAAGACAGGGCTCGCATACGAGACATTAACCGAGGGACAGTCGATTTTACAGGAGTTGAGAGTTGAATTTTCTCAGTAGGTGGAGAAGCGGTCAGCGGGTCGCGCTCAGCGGAGTCCTCTGGGATCCTCGCATCGCTTTTCGGGGCGTGTGTTTCTCCCCCCCCCCAAAAAATAATAAATAAGAAAAAAAGAAAATAAACCCTTCATCAGGTTTTCCCTGCTCGCTAGGTCACTTTATTGCTTAATCAAAAGCCATGGTTGGGGAGACAGAGGTGAAGGAGAGACCCAAGTCCAACCCGGACTATCTAATGCAGCTGATGAACGACCGAAAGGTGATGAGTTCCCTGCCCAACTTCAGCGGCATCTTCACGCATCTGGAGCGGCTGCTGGATGAAGGTAACCCCCGCATGTGTTTGAAGCTTTGAACTCTGTAGCCACTTGTCACACTACAGGGGAGATGAGGCCATCTTCTCTCTCTGTCTCTCGTCCAGTTTAGTGGTCAGTGTTCATAAAACGTGGCCGTTATCGACTGACTTTATTGAATTAGTCATTAACTGAAGGAATTCCTCAGTGGCTCCTCAGAAACGTAACAGCAGTGTTACCCACATCACACAGTGGTAAATTATCCTGCTCACAGTCCAATAAGACTGTTTGGATATCAAAACATTTGCCGAGCTGTGAGTGTAAACCCACATTCTTGGCTTTAAATTGTGGATGTAGGGGATGTGTTTGTTGCATGAAGTCACATTTTAATTTGTTGAGAGAAGCAAAGCTCTCTCTCTCTCCCTTTCTCTTTCTCTCTCTCTCTCACACACACACGCACACACACACACATTCACAGAGGGGCAGTTGGTGATGGGAACAAACAGACAGTTGTTAGTCTTTCCCAGTGACCTAATGCGCAGGCTTGTGTGAATGCTTGAGCCCATCCCTGAGCAGGAACGAGACTCTATCACTGTGCAAAATATTTGATATCTGTATCTGGCTGCTTACACACCCTGAAGTCATGCTTTCTGCACAGAGGATCAATGCACCTGATTAGTTGTACTTGTTGATATGCAAGATAAAAGAGAGGAATCGCAAAGAGACACAGCTCAAATGTCTCTAGTTGCCACCAGCTATCAAGGCCTGTTTTTGCTGCAGTTGCTGCACATCAGGATCACAGAGGTCCCGACTTTGCGCTCTGTGACAAGTCTCGTGACGCAGCAAGGTTGTTCTCATATCAGACGACCTCTACAGCTCGGTAAAGAGGTCGAGTTAACATCTCCGGTTGTGTTCGTGTTAAGGACTGACAGCTGAGCGTATTCATCCCTCAGTGGCGATAATGTGACACCCATGGTTAGCATGAAAGACACTGTGCCATTCCCATTTTTGAGGCTGCCTGTGTCTTCTGCTTGAGTTATGTGGTCAAGCTGCTCAGACGTAAGGCCTCTATATCAGAAAAAAAAAGTTTATGTAAGGCATTGTCAGGCTACTTGACTCCTCCAAGGCTGCACTCTTGCCCAGTCTATATATAAAGTCCTATGACAGGCTGAAGTGTTAAGATAAGGCCTGCTGCAGCTCCCTGCTTTGTCTTTTTCTCCTTGGACTTTCTTGTTCTTCTTTCACTTCTCATTTTCCTCGAGCTACTTTTAACTCAAGTGTGACAAAAGCCGTGTTTGTCTGCACAGATTTGTTTGTGTGCTTGCTTTAATAGTCACTTCTGGTGTCCAATAGGTTAGAATTGGTCATTAGGAGATCATCGGTGTCACTGCGGCAGTGGCTGTAATTATAGCGTCCTACTGTAGTTATTACGGTCAGACTTATCACTCTCAGAGCAGGGAGACGTGCCTGTCAGCGTGCTTAGGTCAGATGATATTTGCGCCTCAAGGCAGTTATTCTGCCGTGTGTGTGTGTGTGTGTGTAAGTGTGTTTGTCAGTGTGTGAGTTCAAACCAGGGGTCTGTGTGTATGTGTCACATATGTGTTTGTCTGCTCCAGTACCAGTTATTATTGTGCTAGTGTGTCATTACAAAGGCATCAGAGGCTAGCATTGGTCATCGAGACAGCACTAAACAAACACACAGGCAGACAAACATAGTCTGTTTTATAACGGTGCTTCTGTAGCAAACCCCAGCCACAGATTAGACCTTTTAAGAAATTAATTTTTACACTTAAGTCAGCTGTTCTGGTTTTTCAGTGACTGCGTATGCTAATGTGTTTTATAGTCTCTTCTGATGTTTCGTCGAGCTGAAACGTTTCAGAGAATCATTCGGGATCTATTTTTAAAGTTGATTTTAAAGCCAAATTCATTGATTGTAACTTATCCAAGTGATATTTGGACAAAACAAGATATTCGTACACAAAAAAAATGCTGATAAGTGAAAAAAGCGATTACAGATTAAAATTCTTGCTAATACTAGTATTAATACTAATACTTACTCATATTGCTTTATAAGATACCTTTTCCATATTTGCCTCTGAACGACTGCCCTGCACAGGACCCTCATTGGCTGGTAGGTCACTAAGGCCCCCAGTAACTTCTGTTTTTCACTCGCATTATTTACACAGCGATGTGATCTATAGTTGTGTGTGTGTGTGTGTCACACAGAAAGAAATAGACAGGAGGCTGTCAGAAATGGAGGACACCTTATTGCAAAGCATTCAGATTTTACATTGTGGTGCAGAATGCTTGTCTCCTGCCTGTTTGTCTGTCAGAGCTTCCTTTAATTCTGGCAACGGTGAGTCATCGTCCTAAGAAACGGACAGAAGAGAAGAAAGAAATGTGAAACTTGCTGTCCCCCTCCTACATGGACAGACTTTCATAGTTCCTCCGCCTTTCTCTCTCTCTCTCCACCCCCCCCCCCCCAAAAAAGAAATTGGCAGGGTACGCAAAGACATGTACAACGACACGCTGAACGGCGGCATGTTCAACGGGCGGGACATGGAGGAACTTCCCGAAGCTGTCGGTCCCGTGGCTCAGCTGCAGGAGAAGCTCTTCGTGCCTGTCAAAGAGTACCCAGATGTGAGTGGGCAAATCAGTGACCTTTGACCTTTCTGTTTACTTTTCACTGTTGTCGCTTTATCTCTTCTTAGTGCAGAAAGGATGCCAGAAAATCAGCGTGGCTCCTGATCACAGGGACATTTTGATTTAGATTTCATCTAAAAGCTGATTTCATTCTGAGATCATCTTTGTCTACACCCAGTGATGTAATCTGAAGTTAAAATAGATCAATAACGAACCATAGCCAGTGGGTCCAATGGCATATAAATGAATAATTTGCAGGAATATCTCGGTTTGTTTACTCCAAAAGCCAACATTGTGACGTAAATCTCCCCACTGTGACGCTGTTATCACCTTTAGGTTTATACCATAAATATTTACAGGAGCTCAAAACAGTGGATTAAGATTTTCCACCAAATATAAAGACAAGTGCACTGCAGCGAAGAGACTTTACCATCCAGCACATCGCTGCTCACGCCAAGTACAGCTAAGCTAAGCACTTCAATATGAGTTATGCTGATCCAGATTGAACGACTCACATGATTTTCTCCACGCATCAGCTCGCCAATCACCAAATACAATGACAGGCTGTCCTCGCTCACATGACAAGAGACTAACAGGACACATGCAGGACTACATTGGAAAATGGTTGAGATCAGGGTTAAATTTAGAGAGGAGTGTGCACACAAACCTGGATTTGTGTGAGTGTAGGTGAAAGTCGAGGGTGACCTTAGAGGTTGAAATATGTTGCAGCCATTACTCAAGTTAACTTCTGGTTAAACTGGAGGGAAGAAAAGGTGGAAGAAGCTGGACAGTTGTTATCAGACAAGTGGATAAAGACAGAGCAATAGGGGATAGTGGCAGAAAAAAAAGACACACACACACAAACACACACAGGGGGGGCAGCTGTCCAGTTAATCACTCAGTCTTAGTGACAGATAAGGTTAAGAGAACGTCGCTATCCTGTCATGCCACGAGCACCAGCCAGCACCCATATAATGAGCTATTTTTGTCTCTCTTAGTAACACAAACACATCGCAGATGCACAAACCTCAAAGGCGCACTCGCTCGTACAAATACTGGCACATAGTAAAGACACAGTTTTGGCTTGCAGTGCGCATCAAATCATTTCTTCCTTCAGCTCTGTTTATATCTGTGTGTTTCGCTCTTTTGCGCAGTTCAACTTTGTTGGGAGGATCTTGGGCCCACGTGGACTGACGGCCAAGCAACTGGAAGCGGAAACCGGCTGCAAGATTATGGTGCGAGGAAAGGGCTCCATGAGAGACAAGAAGAAGGTAAACGCACCAAGTAACGCTGAAGATACGTGTGTTTTATCATCACATTTAGGACTGTTTTCGTACATCTTCACGTTATCTTTTTAAAAAGTGAGTCTGATGTACTTTTCTCGATTTTCAGTCATCTCTATGCAGGCCACAGGTTCAATGATGGGGTTAATTTTAATAGGTCATACCATTGCACCAAAAATGCAACTGCTTGGTTGGTTTCTCTTCTTTGATCTGTGAAATTCTAATTCTGGTTGCGACCTTTGAAGCTCCAACCACCTGCTGATCAAACCTTCTGTTTCTGAGGGGCAGCCAATGAGAAGAAGGCTAGCTAAAAGGAGCCTTAAAGGGAGAAGAGTTAAATGAGCTGTTTAATGCAGAAGATGACCTGAAGGGTCTACATAAATAGCTAGTATAAGAAGGATTACTTTGCATGGTGAATCAGGCAAAGCTACTCTACTAGAATCTGACAAATATATTTTGGGAAATATGAATTTGAAAGACTATTGATGAAGGGAACTGGTATAGAATGATTGCAGCTCCAATCTTTCCACCTCAGATCCATTGTTCACTTGTTTTTTTACATATTAAAGAAAATGATATAACATTTTAACAAGTGGGGCCCAGGTAGGTGGATTTTATTGCCTCGGGGCATTGCAAAGCTGGCTGTTTTCCTCTCTTTTCAGTCTGCAGCCAATCTAAGCTTTTAGCTGTGGCAGTGATGGTATTCTCTTCATGTAACTCTGGAAGAAATCAAATCAAAGTGTAATAGTGTTTCATGGCAGGTTTACATTCCTTTTAGCTTGAAAGTCGACTTGGAGAAACTCTGGCTGAGGCAAGACATTACTGTCAAAGCTTCATTTTTGGTGTGTTTCCTATAGATCTTAGTTTTAGATGCTTTACAGCTAAACAATGAGATGAATCTGAAAAGCCTTTACACTCCTCCAGAGATTTAAAAACTGCTAAGACTTGCTTTGTAACTTGTTAACAGTACCTGTGATTTGGAGAAAGAATGTTTTAACCCACCACACACTGAAACATGGCTTAAAATTGTAGAAATCTATATGATATATAAGCTGAGTGAATCATCAAGCATCCCCATATGGAAAAGAAATAGAAAAACCTTGCATCAGATGTGGCCTACTTCATATAGTGAATCATATAAGGCTTATATGATTCACTCATGAAAGTATCCACTTTCATATATTGTTTTAGTAAGTATCCAAAACATACAAGTTTCATTTATATAATTTTTCTAGGGATCTTATATCTGTTTTCACACAAGACAGATACAAACTTTTTAAGATTTATATATATCTTTTCCATGTGGGTCTATACAATTCTAAATGAAAAATGTTTATATTAGTAAGTGTAATTTAAAAAAAAAGATGTTATTTTGTGGTTTAGACGATCTTAGTGTCTAACCTTTAACTAGTAGCATAATTTTATCCATGTTCAGCAGCATGCACGATTAGCTTCTATGTTCAGGACATCGGGAACATGTGATAGATATAGAGAGCGAGGCTGAAGTGGACGAAGAGAGACGGGTTTTTCCAGGCCCAGAATGGGACTTCTGAGGTCGTGGGGGGGAGAGACAACAATATACGCACATGTGGTTCATGCACAGGAGAAACAATGAGTCCTTTTTCCTTCACTTCATATTTTATTTGCATGTAAAACTCCAAATTAAAAATACCCAAATTTCCCCCTATGCAGGAAAAACCCTGACAGAGAGCAATTAGATGTAACAGTTTTGGAAATCTCGGGGCCTTACTGGGTGAAATGATTAAACTGACGCATAGTTATGCATGACTTTTTGACCACTCTGCCACATCTAGCCACAAACACAGTTTAATGTTTCTCCGAGACCATGATAATTGTCATCCTAACGAGCTGACGTGCACGCAGAAGCAGACCATGTATCCCATGATGGGTCAAAGAGCTGAAAGACAGAAAGAAGGGCGGATAGATAAATAAAATGTAGGTTATATATAATTTTCTAGCTAATTGGAAAAGGCAGTGAGTTGAGATGAGTTGGCTCAGAAACTGAGAGACAGATTAAGTGGGAGCAAATCTATCTATCTATCTATCTATCTATCTATCTATCTATCTATCTATCTATCTATCTATCTATCTATCTATCTATCTATCTATCTATCTATCT
>NW_005187418.1:5437910-5472684 GCF_000239375.1 Pundamilia nyererei
TCTGTCTGTTCCTTCTCTCAAACTGAGTTTTGCTGCTCCGTTTTTCTTTCCTGTCCTGGCGTTCGGTCCATCTGTCCTCCCTTCCTCTCCCCTGGTGTCTGCTGTTGGACGGAGTCAGCTCAAGCTTTCCAAACGGCAGGTGGAGCAAGTCCAGCATTCCACCCCCCTCCCCAGTCACTCTCTCTCTCTCTCTCCAGAACATTCCCTACCCTGCACGCCCCTCAGTCAGAGACTCACACATACAGAAACACACAGAGACAGAGAGGGAAGGAAAACAGAGACACAGTGGGAGGCAACTGGGGGAGAAGGGAGAAAGATGTTGACTTTTAGTGCTCTTCAAAAATGATACATCTCACTTGACAAAACAGCCACAGAGGACACAATCTGCCGGAATGCCACACTGAGATCTCGGAATTTCTGTTTTAACTGTAGCTGCACCTCGCAGTTATCTTCACTGGGAAAATAGTCTATTTATAATTTGTAATATCTGGCAGTCAATTCTGAAAAACAAAATTAGGATTCTGCTGTCGCGTTAGAAGTTGTGTGAAGCTTCACTCAGAGGATTAGCTCTAAAGGACAAGCTTGCTCATTCTTTCCTCGGAGTTAGATGATGAGATTGCTATCACTTTCATTTCTGTATAACAAATTTGAAACTGTAGAGGGTTCACTTATCTTGGCATGAAGACTGAAAGGAAAGAAGCAAGCCTGGCAACTAAACTGTGCATAGTCAAGAAATGTTTCCTCACATAAGCCACGAATTTGCCATTTTGTCAAACTTTTGTTGTTTGGTTTGTTACTCGGCGGATTTTGTTATTCTAGGCTCGACCCAGATCGCTTGTTTCCCTCCCCTTGCACTACACTGCGAGTGTCGTGTCTGCTTGTTTATTCAAGTTGCTGCAAACAATGTGCTGCTCCTCTATGCACCGCTGTGCTTGAAGCTAAGGCTAACATCAACAACAACAATGGCAAACCAAAGCATTTGAAAAAAGGAAATTTGTACTGACAGAGTTGCTGGAGGAAAAGTTGTAGGCAAAGCTGTAGCGGTTGATGCTGGGGGCGGACGTGAATTTCCACAGCAGTCCCATTCACATGTTGTTTTATTTAGTTGAAAACCAAGAATGTTCCTGTCAGAGTTGAGTGGAAAAGATCTCTGGTGAACCATGAATGCCTAAGAAAAATCTGAAACCTTTGCTCAGATATTTTAGTCTAGACCAAGGGTATCAAACATGCAGCCCGGGGGCCAGAAGCAGTCCATCAAAGGATCTAATTTGGTCCAATAGGTGGATTTGCAAAGTCTGAAAAATAGTTGGAAGTTCAGCAAAGATACTTACTACACACGAGAAGGAACCTGCTGTGTGAAAGTAAAGAGTATGTGTATCTGCAAATAAGTTGTGTAAATCTTAAAAAGTACACTAGTATTGTTGCAAGTGAAGAGTTTGTGGCTCTCCACTGTAATCTCTTAATTTCTTATCCACACAGAGTGAGTATAGACTTACATGTGGAGCTGAACTGAAATCGCACCTTGTCTTATGACATCTCATGCTGCTCATCATCCATTTTCTAAATGAATCACTTATTAAATGTGAAAATTATTAACCAAGATCTATGTCTTGCTTTGTCTGGCAGATTTTTAAAAGAATGGGGTCAGCGTTCAGCTTTTAGGAGGAAATCTCCAGAATGTACTTATTTACATCACTAAAGAAAGAGAAAACTTTGGAGTGTCAGAGTTCTGGTATTTTCTTTTAATAAATAAAGTTTTAATGTAATGTTTTTGCTAGTATGGCTGACCGAATCACCCAACAGATTTTGCCAACCCAGGTGTCCATGTGAGGCTGACGATAACAAGCTTATTCCCAAACAGACTTTCTTCAAATTGCTTGAATTACATGATAGGAAATTGCAATTCACCGTTTTCAGTTACATGACTGGCGCCTGTTCCAACATACTGGACACACTCCATTAAACTCCAACACAAGCCTGTTGGTTTTTCCATCTGTTGTGAGCCATAAATATTTAGATGATCTTCCCAAAAAAATAAAAGATGTGTAAACAAACTGCAAGTTTTGGGTACCTGCAATCCATATACTGCATCTGTCACAGCATTTCACTAAAAGCTGTGAAGTCTGTGCCAGAGCTCAGCATTTGCAGTGTTTTACATATGTGTTGTAGGTTATACCTTCTCTTGGAAGAACAGCAGTTTTACGTACAGTTTATTCAATCTGAGCCAACATTTATGACATTTGGGAGATGAGACAGGAAAAGGACTTGTTCCTTGTCAAAGCAATAGTAAGGACTAGTTAAGGGAAGCATGCTATCTAACATGGATTCCTTGGTTGTTGTTAGATTGAGAGTCATTGTTCTGGGGCATTAAAAACAAGGCAGTAATATTTTGAAAAGGTTACATGACGTTTTTGAATCAAAACCCATGTCTGATGTCGGTTTTAATGACCCACCATTGACAGAGTTGCTGTGATCAATTGGTTTGCATAGCTGCACTCTGCTCTTCCCTATCAGTCGCGAAAAAAACGAGTAGCTCATTAGTGCATCCGAAAAACCGGCTATCGGGCATTTAGGCAAAACAAAGCTGGTAAAAAAAATAACTCGGGCAGTGTAAGAAAGCTTTGTGTTGCCCTCCAGGTGGGCCCTTGTATAATGATGTGTCACATGAAAACTATGAATTATCTGTAACACACAAAAGCAGATAATGGAGCTATTTGGAACACAGATGCGTCCAAAACATGTGTGTAACCAGGTTTACCAGGAAACCGACAAATGCAATCAGCTGCAGTGTCGTTGGTGTTTTACTTGACAACGACTTCATAAGCGTTGATTTATTAGTCATTTCACTATCAGTTTTAACAAAGTGACAGAGCAGGGAGAAGGGAAGAAAGGAGGTGTTAAAGACAAAAGAGATTTAGGGAGATGTTACACAAAAACTCGAGAGTGCAAAACCTTCAGTTCAGTTCAATGCAACACCAATCTTGTGTAACCACTGAAGAACAGCACGTTGTCCCACGAGTTTGATACGCCTCCCGAGTTGCATTAGACAACCTTGAGCCTTGTGTGTAGTTTGAGGGCGAACCAGAACCAGAGCCAAAGAAGAAAGAAAAGTGAAAATCCTGTTCCCTCTCCGTAGCAAAAGGACCGAGGTTGTGTGTGGTGCATTCAAAAAAGAGCTGCTTTTTTTTCTTAAACTGTTTGTGTGTTTCAGGAGGAGATGAACCGAGGGAAGCCCAACTGGGAGCACCTCAGCGAGGACCTCCACGTCCTGATCACAGTGGAGGACACACACAACCGCGCCAAGATCAAACTCCAGCGGGCCATCAACGAGGTCAAGAAACTTCTCGTGCCCGCTGTGAGTATCAGTATAGCGTTTTACGTACAGAACCGAGGGAAAAACTGTGTGACTGGATCAGAGTTCGCTGTGTTGGTATGCATGGAAGGGGGAAGGGGGATTGTCAGACCAAAAGTGTGTGTGTATATGTGTGTGTTTGTGCCTTTTTTTGTGTGCGTCTCTGTGTGTATGACAGAGTATGTGTAAAGGGTTAGGGTAATTAGGGAACACGCATAAAGGGGTTTCCATGGAAACCCCGGGTTGTTTGAAAGGCTGAGGGAATGAATGGAGAGTCTGTTCACTCGTTCTCCCCACTCCATCACTGCTTTCACTCGTTCACAACTCACTTCATTCCCAACTACTGGCTACAGTATTCCTTTTTCTCCATGTTTTTTCTTCTTTTTTTTTTTGTCCACACAAGAGAACATTTTGATTGCACTCCTCAACATTTCTCACATTCCCCAGCCCACCTACTGCCCCCCTACAGACTCACATAAACGTACACAGTGATCACACTGGAACATTGCGCACACACGGGCATATAGACACAGGGACACACACACCAATACTCTAAATTATCCCGTGTTTGACACATAACCACAAAGGCACATATTTCGAAATCACAAAGCCTTTCCTTTTTCATCTCTGCATTATTTGCAACAATAGAAACAGATTGAAAAGCCCAGCGGGAGGGAGGGGGGGGTCTATTGCAGCAATCAGCCGTCACTTCCCGTTCAGTCGCAGCACGGTACACGCCAGCCCTCAGCTTTAAAGTATGTGAGGAGTGTGTGAAGGCAGTAAGGAGCTAAAACACCTGTTAATCTATGGTTGTGCATGTATGTGTGTTTGTGTGCAGGATAACGTCAATGATATGTGTTAGTTTAACCCAGCTGACCTTCCTCTCGAAATGTAAATCAGTCAAGCTTTTCACCACGCTGTAACTAGAGCTAAGAAGCTAGCGTCGCTGACACTGAATACGTCTTGTGTGGTGGGGGCTATGTTCAAGGTCTGCTCGGCTTCGTCACAGGCAGTGTTTAAGATCCCCGACGTTTTTCCCTTTAGAAAACATTTAGCATACTGTAAGATTTGATGACTTCTTGAAGGGAATCTGACAAAAGTTCATTCATTTGCTTGTGAATTGGTCAGTGACAGTCATGGCTAAGGAAGCTGATTGTGCTGCTCTGCTTGCATGTGCTGGTGTAGGCTGAGGGGGAGGACAACCTGAAGAAAATGCAGCTGATGGAGCTGGCCATTCTCAATGGGACCTACAGAGACGCCAATGTCAAGACGCGTAAGGATGACATCATAGATACATGTGGAGGAGGGTTGGTGGGTGACAAAGGAAGGGTCTTGGTACAGGAGTCCACTGTATATATGAACAATGCCTCTGTTTCTCCTTTTAAATAGACTGTTTGTTCTCCCTTCTTCTTCTCTGTCTATTGTATGTGCACTTTGTGTGCGCTCACATGTGGGTGTGTGCTCAGATTTTTCATTATTGTATGTTTGTGTGCTTTACAGCCACCGCTGCCTTTCCTCTAGCGACCCCTCAGGCGCCTCGGATCATCACAGGCCCGACGCCCGTCCTGCCCCCCACCCTGCGCAACCCCGCCCCTGTCACCACACCTACACTCATGCCTCTGATCCGTCAGATCCAGAGCTCCACTCTCGTGCCGGGAGCCAATCCACATCCGGCGCTGGTGCAGCAAGGGCCCGAATCTGGAATCATCTACACGCCCTATGAGTATCCCTACACACTCACGCCCTCCATATTGGAATACCCGATTGACTCAACTGGAGTATTAGGTATATAAAAATGGAAAGTCCTGCACTGTCATGCGTAGTCAATGGATGTATTATGAGAACTGGATACTGGACTCCAATAAAAGTTTCTTACCAAACATTAGAAAAGAAAATCCTTCCATAAGGGTTTCTTTTCCTTGCCCTTCCCATTTACCCCCAAAATTTCACACTGAAATACTGAACAGGGCCACAGCAAAGTTCTGCACTAGCATCACCAAACCTACATTTACAGTATAGGTTTGTGGTTAGCAGAGTCATATAAAAGTGCACATTATTATTTTACTACATTTAATTTAAAGATAAGATTATCACAGTGTAGCTCACCGTGCAGTGCTGTCAGAGGTGCTGCTTGGGGCTCCCGGCCCCAGGGCTGACGAACTTTAAACTACAGCAATGGAAATGTGCATCCTTTATGATGACAGTAGGAGAGACCTGACCTCCCTAACAGGGCCTCTCCTGACTCCACTCACTCCCCTTCTACTGTGGCACGCATGAATCTGTTTAAACAAACCTACTAACGACTCAACGAAAGTGTCCCTCAGAATATAATGCTAATTGCTAGTCTAGCTTTAACGCTGGTTAACGGACACTTAAATAACATAACTTCCTCGAGCATCAAATAATTTGTTTTGTTTACTTTGATGTTTGCCATTTGTTATCGTAGCTAGCAGAGCAGCCTGGTGTGTCCAGATCTGCTGGCCATGACGTGACAGTTGAATGTGAGTTGGGAAGTCTGTTTACAATTTACTTGTTAATGTAGCCTGCAGGCTAGATGAACGTAGAAGCTAATAGTTACAGTATTAAAACGTCATAATCAGTCAGCTTGGTGCTGTTGCAAAAATAAAAAATTAGATTAATGTGTTACCTGTTTGTTTTACAGGACTGCTGTTGGTGTTGTATCAGATTATTTAGTTGGAGAGGCCCTGTTGTGAAATTTTGTCCAAGGGCTAAAACGATTCTATAATCACCACTGGACACTATCACTATACAGTTACAATACAGCAATTGTACCAATCTTGATGCATTTCAAGGCAGTTAACTACGATAAATCATGATAACTGTGTTTCTAAACCCTTTCAAAAGATAAAAAGCAGGAATAAATTATTTATTCACTGCACTTTAGCGACAAAGTTTTCAGTTTAACTTAATTAAAGGGCCCAGTTTGCCACAGGGACAAATTGGTTACCATATCCAGTTCTTGTAATACATCCACAGCATATATAGATGCATGCAGAAGCTCATTGCTGGGCTAACAGTCCCTTCTCCCTGTGTTTTTGCAGGTATGGCTTTCCCAACCAAAGGCTAAGCGATAGCAACCCTTCCTAGCACACACACGGACTGGCTTACAGAGACCCCTCCTCCCCTTTCCTCCTCCTCTCCCTCCCATCCTCCTACACACTTATCCCACAGAGCAAACATGCAAAGTTTGCTTATACTTTAGGATGACAGATTCCTCAACAGTCATTATGTAGTCAAGTGTCCATTCCTGTTAATTTCCTCTTTGTATTAGCACACTAGTGTTGTGGTGTGACAGCTATTTAACTTTTTTTAATAGTTCAGCTTCCGCTTGTAATTTTTTAACCTATTTTAGTGAACCCATAGATATTTTAGAGCTGCTGTTTGTGATTTAACCTATGTTAAAGCTTATTTTGATCACAGAGCTATATAGAGTGACTTTGCTTACAGCTGATGTTGAATCTACTAGTGAAGCTTAATGAGAAATTAGTGGTTTGGTTTAATATTTTCTTTAGAGAACAGAAGACCACAAAACAACAAAAGATTCTCTCTCTTAGAAGCGAGATGTGTTTGACTTATTTTCACCCTCAGCCTTGAACACTTTGTAAATTCCTGGTTTCACTGATGTTGGTGCCATGGGTGGACTGTCTGATGTCTTTCTGATGAGTAACCTTCTGTGTTCTGTTTTGGCGATGCCAATGGCTGTTAGCAGGTGCCATGACCACTAAGGTACGACGCCACGACAAGAGAATCCATCCTTACCAAAGGGTAGTGACCACAGACAGAGGTTAGTTAGCTCACCAGCCACTTTATGTGTATGTGTATCTGTATGTGTGAGTGTTAGCGTGTGTGCATGCAGACCAATGGACCAATTTCAGTTTACATGTGTCTGTAATATGGCATGCCTAAATAAGAAGTAACTGTGTCAGGCGAAAAGGTCACAATGTGAAACAGTATTTGTTGCAGTGAAAGTGAAATAAGTGAGCGGATTGGGAGGAACCATGTTAGGGGTGACAGCTGCAGCGGTTATCTGTGCTCGCCTGTTAACTTAAACTGGATGGCTCTCAGGCCGGGAACCTCTCAATTAGAATGGATCGTTCCATTCATGTGACTCGGTCCTTGTGACTCTGGATTCGGAGTCCTCTCTCAGAAACTTTTATTTTTTTTGTTGTTGTTGTTTATCTCTTCAGTACTACTTTTGACCCTGCAAATACTGTGGGAAACATATTTATACCCAACTTCATTCCACTAGATTCCACAGATATTTTTTTATTACTGATGAAATCCTGTGTTACGCCCACTTACTACATGACACTTAAACGGATTTTCTTTCTTCTAAAGATCTTTCAATTCATGGCGATCTTTAGTTTTTACTACTAAAACACAGCGTGTGATAACTACTGAAGTCTGTGTTACAAGCTCTTTTGTACGAAATACTGTTGTTTGTGGTCTTATCGGTCGCCCACTGGACTTTATCATTGGGGCTGTTTACATCTTTCATTTATTTCCTAGCCAGAGTGGTGCTGTTACCATGTATTTAGCTGCAAAATAAATTTGTATATAGGGATTTTAAGTAAGGATTTAAGTGCTTATATAAAGCTTATGGAACAAGATCGCTTGGAAATACTTGTAGTTTGTTTTTGGTTTTTTTTAGTTTGTAAATTTTTATTTTTGTTTTTATGGTATGCTTTTTATAGATGAAGTGTCTCCATGTAAAACTTTATTCAAAGTGTGTAGCTACTACTGTTTTAGTCACCGCGAAGGTGGCAATGAAGGCAGTGTTTTGCTCTGTGTATTTAAGATGAGGTGACCTTCTCGATTCACGGGCCTCGTGACTGTTTTATGCAATAGAAATGGACTTAGCTAGCTACAATATATGTGTGTGTGAGCGGTGGCGCTCTTGTTGTACACAATGGACAAAAAAACACTAAAAGGCAATAAAGATGACTATTGAAAAAAAAACAACATCTCTAAGGAAAACCAAAGCCTCTAAATTCTTGCAGATAGACTTGTCTATTGTGAAACTGTTTCTTAAGTCCCTCTAAAATCACCATCTCTTAACCTCTCATCGCTGTCTCTTACGGTGCCTCTTTGCTTACTGTAGTTTTTAGGCGCTCTTCTAATACTTCATAGCAAATGGATCAAACCATAATCAATAATCAGTTAATCACCAAGATCTTATGCCTGCTGCTAAACATGAGCTCCACTTGTGAGTAAATGAAAGTTTTTCTGAGGCCTGAGCACTTTTTTCCTTGGACATAAAGGTCACTCTCTCACCCACATGAAACCATGCCGTCTCCCTCTCTGTCCATGGTTTCACTGTCTGTCTGTGCTAGACGTAGCCCAGCTAGCATGAGTAGTATCACTATAGCAGCAGTCTCATGACAGGAGGGGCGCCTCCTAAACCTCAGCCCTGCTAACGCATTCATGAGCACATGTGAGCATTGCTAACCAGCCATTCCTTATGTCAACACCCAGAGGTTGATGTAAGTTTGCGCGAATGGTTATGCGGAGCTCATGAAGGTGTTGTGCAGCTCTTGTGTAATGCGCCTCCTGCTGTGTGACTGCAGTAGATCTGCCTTGTTGTCATCCCGACGCCACTAGCTGACACTAATCTCTCTTCTATCTTTTTTTCTTTTTATGTCCCCCCTTTTATGTGCCCTTTTTGTTTCCTTTCCACGTCTGTCCGTCTCTGTCCGTCTAACTCTAGCTGCCACGGCAACTAACCCATGACCCCTTGACCTTCTGACCTTTCCGTCCACTGATGACCCACCCATCTCTGCCCGCTGGCGCGCTCATTGGCCCGCGGCCCTGCCACTCCCCCAAGCTCAGCCAACCAGAGACCAGAACATTGGGAGCAACCCAGCTGCTTCTGTTTAACCAACCAACCAGACGACAGCGATCATGGGAATAAACCTCAGGACCCCGCCCATCACCGAGTCCTAACCCAAACTTTACCAAACGTGCCTTCTTCCGATAGCCCAAAGCCAGTCGAAATTACAACCTTAAGCAGTAGACTTTACTGAGGATGGGCCACAAACTGGTGAAGGGCTCCTAAATAACCCCCGGCTGTGCCACACTGTCTCTCTGAGCTGCCATGCCTTCAGTCCATTTGATGCAATAATAATAACATGGTAACTAAACTGATAATGGTGATACTTATCCAGCACAGAAACCCTCCATAAATACTAAACTGACGGAGATATGTTGGTGTTTTGATACATTTTTTTCCTCAGCGGGCACCTCTCTTACCTTATTCACATTATAACATTTATAATTCATTTACAAATGCTCACGTATTGTCATGCTTTCCTTTTAAAAAGACGGTTCCAGATATGCATTTGACAGGTCAGATACTGCACAGCACGTACCGTCAAAAATGTCTCTTACTTCCTCTTGGTAACACATAAAATGCCAACGTGGAGCTTTTTAAAAAAAACTTCTTTCATTATAAAGCGACAGGTGCTCGATGGGGAAAAAGAACAAACTGGAATCCAAAATGCCAAAGTATCTCTGAGTGTTTCCTAATAGGTAACGTGTCTTTATACTGAGACGACACATACAGGACGAATGCCAAGCCTGTGCAGTATGAATACACACATAAAGGGGAGGGAAGGTTGAACCCCTTTTGTCAAATTCTCGAGGACTTACACAACGATGCCTTTTTTTTCTCCACACTACAGTATTCAGCGAGCTTGAACAACAGTGCCTTTATTTATTGAGAGCAATGGAACAATGTTACACCTAAATCTTTTACTATGGCATCATGGCATTGTGCCCAGCTTGGTATTATATCATCTCCATTTTTACGACTTTACATCCACGGCTCTTCTCAATTCAAATTACGGTGCCAAGAGAATAAATAAAAATAATAAAAGGTGGCTCATTTGAATTGGAAGTGCAGCGCAGTATCGAAGCTACGTCTGAAATGTTTATGCGAGGTTCGGACGCCTCCGTAGAACAGTGTTACATTTTATGTCTTTGTTTTATTGTTTCTTTCGGGTGATTGTGCTGCTGGAGATGAAGTCGTCCTTATGTCTCTGCATGTGTTGTTTTGTTTTTTTTTCGAGGGTGTGGTACGGTTTTACAAACACGCGCACACACACACAAGCCAAGTGATGCCTTGATATAAGAGAAAACATGCATTCGTAACATCTGTAACAAGTTTATAATGTATTTTTATATCCTATTTTGTACGTGAAAATAACATTAAATGACCTTTTCAGATGAGAACATTATGCCTTATTATGGAGAATAATTTGATAACTATCACTATCCTTCATGTGTCATAAGTAATCATGTCACAATGTCCTGATAAACTGGAGTCTCTGATGTTCTCTGTATTAACTTGAGCCTCCTTTGCTTGCCTTCTGTGCCTTTTTGTATACTATGAGTGTGACAATTAACAGTGTAGTACAACATTAATCTACTCTTCAGTGCCAAGTGTAGGTTACTAACTGTTACCACTTCTGTGATTATTAACCTCTTTAATGGTATCTGTCTCTGCCTTTTAAAAAAAATACATGTGTGTCTAAAAAGAATTCAAATGAAAACAGGAAGATACGTGTTGAACGATGATCTTTTAACTTTTAAAGTATTCTGAGCAGAAATAACTCTTTGTAAACGATTAAACTCATAGTTGTAAAACTAACAAACTTTGTTGCTTTTTCTCTGTAGCACTTAATTATGCAAATCGGCTTCCTTTCCGCATACTAATCACAAAACACTCCTCAGATTCACAAGGGGTGGGGAAAAAACCCAAGCTGATACTTAAAGACAAAAAGGAGGGAAAAGGGCCAAAACATGTTTTTCCCACTTCTCCTTTTTTTTTTCTTCCTGTGTTCTGGCTCTCTGTCTTCCTCTGTTATTTAAGTGGACATTACACACATTGATGTGTGTAATAAGAGAGAAGAAAACACCCAGCTCACCATGGTTTCTCACAGGCATGCACATGTATAACAGAAAAAAAAATAAAACCGGGGGGGTGTGGGTTTCAGGTTTGGGGGACGAGATGGCTGGGGAATTGAAGGGAAATTGATTGTGCAAGCTCGCCCTTAAACATCTGCAGAGTAAATATTCCACATGATCACGGTCCGTCCCTGAAGCCTCAGAAAACCACAGCTAATAACCCACATGCTGTGTGTCATGGTAGCTATTGCTTGTTTTCATTTAAACTGAGAAATTTGAGCCTGTCGACACCTGTAGTTAAGTAAAAGTTCTTTTTAAAACTGCAGATTTAAAGTTTCTCACATGCAAAAAAAAAAAATCACATGAGGGTTTTTTCTGTGGTGAATGAACCCGTGGGTGGCTCATTCGCCCTCTCCCTGCCCTTCCTGCTTTCATTGTGGAGTCGGGGGGTGAGGGGGGGGGGGGTTGATATTGAACTTCAGGCTTGGAGTTGAGCCTGCACTGTGGAGGCAACCCCACTGATCACAGAGAGAGAGAGAGAGGGGACATAATGTGACCGCTGCTGACAATCCTCTGGACAGGAAGAAGCAGAGTGGAAGCACTGAGTGGACATAGCAAGAGAGAAAAAAAGAGAAGAGAGAATGTGTGTGTGTGTGGATAGAGATGGGTGGGGGTGCGTGCATGTCTGGATGGGTGTGTACCCTTGTCTTCGTTTTTCCTGTTTTCACTTGAGTTTTTGTGCTTTTTTTTTATTCTTGTTCTCTGGTATGAAACACTCTTTAAGCATCTGGTAATGTATTCTGCAGTCAGCGCTCCCCATTGCCAACACTGGGGCCCAGGGCTCCCAGAGCTTACAATCAAAGTGTGTTAGCGTGTGCGTGTGTGAGAAAATGAGCAAAAAGTGAGAAGGAAAGACAGGTTGATTTATATTGCTATGTATGCACAGCATTCTCCACATAATGAACAACCCCTGATTTCCTCTGCTTGGTAAATATTTGATGACTGAGCGGTGGAATGATTTTAGCTGAAATTCAGAGGACTCCTACAAGCTGCTTAAAAGCTGTATTTCAAACCCCTCTCTCTCCCTCTCTTGTCCTCTTCCCATGTAAATAAGGCCAACTCCCCCTAACTCCACACACCCTTCTGAGGCAGTTTAAAGACCCAACACTGTCTCCTTGTATCCTTGGCAACCAGCATACACTGGGGTCCTGTCGTGGCCTCTCTGTCTTTTGTGTTTGGGAGCTCAGAGAGACAGAGAGAGAGAGGGAGAGGAAGAAGAGAGGAGAGGAAGGAGACGAAAACAAGACTTACTGAAAAAGACAACAAAGATGACATCACCGCTATTTTATCCCACAACTGAAAATTTGGTTTGTAGTCCAACGGTGATGATGACTATGATGATGAGTAGCCAGAGACACAAAATGGGTAGCAGCTCAATCTGAGAGAGAGAGGGGGGGAGAGGCCCAGGGCTGAAAGGGGCATTGTGGGAAAGACAGTGGGCACACTGGGCAGTAACACAGAGAACACTAACTCACAGATCATGCCAGAGAGTCTGAAAACACCCACACTGGGCGACAATGGCAAACTTCATCGCTCCACTTGGCCCCCTCTGAATACACACATACAATGGCAGAATCCAAATAAGATGCTCTGTTATTCGTGAAATTTAACACACTACATTCCTTCAGTGCCTCCATCCCTTTGGCCAGCAGCAGATGGCCTGGTCCGAGCTGCACTGAACGTGCACGTCATGTGTTGCACGACAGGTAGGGCACCCAGCTGGCCTGAAAGGTGTAACAGGTGTCGTGGAAGTTGTTTTACCTCCTCAGCTCTGCTTCCCTGCTTCAAGTAAATGCAAACGGCGTCATGCAAATTTAACTTGTATGTGCCACGACTGGTAACAAATTTAACCTAATCAGTTAATTAAATCAAGCCTAATTAGAGCGAGGACCGAAAGGACCAGAACCAGCAGGTTTGACCCTCTGCAACCGGTTTCATCTGTACGGTGGGCTCTCTGCTGCCACCCTGTGCCGAATGTGAGGAATTGCACCTTTTACTCGCGAAATGTTTGCAATAAACCGAACAGGTAAGGAGTTAAAAGACAGGAAAATAAAAACCCACAGCATGCGTCAGCAGTAGAGCTCAATTCGTTATCTGATTGAATGACTAGTTCCAAGAAAGTTAAGACAATGAGTCTTGATGGGGATTTTTTTTTCACAATTTCACAAACTTCTGGTAGAAGGATTAGATTAGAAATAAAATAAGTAAAAGTTGCAGTAAATCTATGAGAATTAAATAATGATTAATAATCATGGGGTTATCTGTTGTACATCTGATTTGTTTTATTGCACCATATGTCAAACATCTGAAATTCATCTACTTCATCTGGTGATGTTATCGGTTCATTCAATAGATATGAGTCTCAGACAATGAGGCGTAATGATTGGATTTTTAAGACGTTCAAGTTTTTATACCCATTAAATAAAAAGAAGTGTGCCGTGAGTATTTTGTACATAAAATAATTGTTGGTATATTTGCAAATTGCTCATTAAAGCATTTTTGAAGCTGACAATGGATACTTACTATGAAAAATCATGAAGTCAAACTTGTTTTCAAGTGCAAGAACAATATTATATATTTACCAGTTTATACTGTATAATCATTATTACCAGGAGTAGCAGAATGTTAAAACAGATTACTTGATTGTTCCTCTTTCTCTTTTTTTTTTATCATATTTGACCATTATTGACATTTTCGTATAATTACTTTTACTTACACGGAATATATTCTTGTACTACCAATGCAGTTTCTATCTTAAAAACATTCTATATCTGCTTTTATTATGCAAGGAATCATGAGGCTGCAGAACAATATGGATTTATCCTAGCCAATCAGCAAAGATCAGGCTATGTGACAGATAATGACATTATTACATGCAATCAATCAGCAGTGACCTGGGGTATTTCACACCTCAGTGTTCTTTCAGGAAATTGAATTTTTCTACCCCCTACCAACTCCCACACCTGCGGTCATAACATTGAAACTAACAGTGGTAAAGTTGTTCTATTTTTTGTGGCATAAAAATGGTGGCACCTTATTTGATCACAGGCCCTGTTCACCTGAAACTAGTGCAAGCAATGGTAAGAACATTTTTTGACATACACCGGATGGATCTGTGAACTGTACTTATTTCGTATTTCAGACATTTTCAGGCTATAATAGTTAAATATGTGTAATTTTACGTTTTTTTTTTAACCTTTTAGCAGTTTTTATTATACTTAAGTTGCATATATTGGTGTTTATTTTCCCTGTTAGTCTTATTAATGCTAAAAATGATTTAGTAATTCAATATTTGTGATTTACTTAATTTTGATTTCATTACATGTAAGAAAAAAACTGTACCACCAGTAGTTCTAATGTTTTTTCACTTTGTATTATATATTTAAAATTTCTGCGTCAATATTTTATCATTTCGTTTTTGGTAGATCTATTTTTTTTCTTGTTTCTTTTTGCAGTGGTCTACTTGGCTCTTGTATGGAAGCTTGCCCATTCAGTACTATGCAAGAGAATAACATAACATATTTGGGTTTAGACAAAACTGTGTGAATGAACTTACATTAACTTAAATATTTGAAGAAATGTATAAATCATTTGCCAAATTATCTTACCGGTACTTGAGATTACAACAGCTTCACCAAGTACCATGAAGCAGTTGGCTGTGACTGGTGATATGCAGGTTTGTGTGTAAATATGTTATATACCATAATAACCACATTGTCTTATTGGATACTACTACCTTAGAGTAGTTTCACAAAGTATCACAAAGTCTGTCACTGGTATATGTAATATTCAGATTCATCAGAATTCTGATTTATCAGAATATTACATATATTATTATATTATATGATCTCTATAGGGTTGAAATTCTGAATTTCCATACCCTATAAAGGGTTAAAAGGATCTCGTGTCCACAACTACCCTGCAGTCAGTTATTTATGCTCTGCCTACTCCTCAAGTTTGCCCTTCAGTTAAGTCAACAGATCCCAGATCCGTTGAACTGTCGTAAAACCGTGGTTTTATTAACGACATCAGAAAGACTTTTTAGTCGACTTATCACTAATAGATACGCAGTAGTACGAACTTTTGGTGTTAAAAATAAGTCTGAGCCGATTTTTTATCTCATTTTTCACAAGTTACTGTGGGTTTTTGATGACGTAACGACAGTGCAGCACCGGTCATCGCTTTACGGCGGAGCGTGCTGCTGGAGGTCAGAGGCATGACGATAACGCGAGATTGGTAATATCGAAGCAGAAAAGACGTAGTTTTCGCTCCAAAAATCCAGCAAGACCAACAAATACGACCTGTGTTGACGTTTCCTTCTGGCAGCAGTGAATTCAGGAGCTCGTCTGATATACGTTTGTCTAATAGCTTAAGGGTTTCGACATATCTTGCTAACGTTAGCCAGTCGGCTGTTGTAGCAGCTCCCCTTCAGCCTCCTGTTTGACACTCGGAACATTTATCCAAGCATGGATAACAACTCACAAGGATCAGGGGGAGTTAAAGCAGGCCTGGGGAGTCTTTTTGGAGGGGGTGCACCTCAATACTCCAACACAGAGCTCGCAGGTGTCCCACGTAAGTGTCATGTAATCTAACTGTGATGCTAGCTGCTGTTACATTACTTCAGTGTTGCTGTACTGTCATTCAGTATCTGAAAAATCAACTCAGTCGATAATTGATCGTTTACATTACAGTGACTGGAATGAGCCCATTGTCCCCTTATCTGAACGTGGACCCACGTTTTCTGGTTCAGGTAAAGCTGAGTCTGTCTCCTTTTCTTTGCTGTGAGTGAGAATGTTTTGGATTTTTTTCCCCGGGCATCACTGTTTGAATCTTGTGTTTTAGGACACAGATGAATTCATCTTACCTACAGGGGCCAATAAGACAAGAGGAAGATTTGAATTGGCTTTCTTTACCATCGGAGGCTCCTGCATGACTGGTAAGAAACTGGTACACTGACAAAACGGGTTTAATGCTGAATATGACTTGGAAATACAAATTAAAGTACTGTATAGTACAGACTAAGTACAAGTATGTTGATGTCCTTGTTTTGTCTGTCCAATTGATCTACATTTTTTTCTGTTGAGAGCGACAGCTGTGGTCAGAAGATTACATAAAGGAGGAATGATTGCACTGCATACATCTTTAGTGAAATCAAGATTTAATTTATTTTTGACACAGTCTAAATTGCATTTAGAGGCTCAAATATAGTATACCAGCTATTATTTGGTTAGCAAGTTCCACCTGGATCAGATGCTTTTGGTTTCCATCAACAAGCTTCTGGTATAACTGTGGCTGGATATTTGATGACACTTCTTGGCAGAATTGATAGAGTTTATTTGCTGTTTCCCGCATGGACCTGGCTTTTAAGCAGAGTCTGTAACTTAGGAATATATTCATGTAACATTCACAGATATGTTCATATGGGTAACTGCAAATTTAAGACGAGCTTGAAGGTTTTTGGAGCAGGGGATCTTTCATGGTTGGCACTTTCTCAGCCCATGGTAATGTAAAACTGGCTTTTACATTGAATTTGACTTATGGACAGTGAGGCTGGTGTTTCGGTTTCCAGTTCATGGTAGGCTTGAGCCTTGGTGGTTCCTAGGTTGTTCCTGAACGTGCTAACCAATCTCCTGTCATATGAGAGTGACAGTTTTGGTCATCTTCCAGATTTTGAGCTATGTTCAGCTATATTTAAAAAGCAAAACAAAACAAAAAAAACACAAGAGACAGACATAAAGTGTGGGCATAGAAACACAAATGCAACAAGAACACACACAGTTAATGGCATATAAATCTGTCCATGTTATTTATTAAAACCAAAGCATGATGCAGGTGGAATAGTGTGAAATAATTCTTTCACTGACCCTTTGTTGACCTGTTCTGCATCCTTGTTTGAAATGCAGGGGCGACATTTGGGGCTTTAAATGGCCTTAGAATGGGCTTGAAGGAGACCAGAGACATGGCATGGTCCAAACCACGTAACGTACAGTAAGTTTGGTTACAGAATTCAGTTTATCGAATGGTTTTACGCTTGGATTTGGGTTGGACGTTGTTCAAATGTTTATCTTCCCTTCCCAGGATTCTCAACATGGTGACAAGGCAGGGCGCTTCATGGGCCAACACTCTGGGCTCTATTGGTAAAGCTTTATTGTTACTTAAAAATGATGTAGAGGTGTTACTGTAACAAGAATATCTATGAATCCCATGGTTGGAAGATCTTAGTGTTACTGATTTAAATGGATGGATGTATTTATAGGATTTTAAGTTTTCTAAATCAGTATATAATCATACTTTAATTATTTTGTTTTTCTTTATGTCACTGCAGCCTTGCTGTATAGTGCTTTTGGTGTTGCAATAGAGAAAGCCAGAGGAGCAGAAGACGATATCAACACAGTGGCTGCTGGGACATTAACGGGGATGCTCTTTAAATCCGGCGGTTGGTGTCTTTTCCTTTTTTCTGCTTCTACTTTATATCTGGCATTAATGTATATTAATGTACCTCTGTGTGTTTTTAACCTTTTAAATATTAGTTTTTACCAATAAATGATCCAAACATTAGTTTGAGCAAATATCAGGCTGTCAGCAAGCAAAATGGCATTTACCAGTGTTGGTGTTCATCAGTTATTTGTCATTTATTTTGCTCTGCAGTTTGATAAAGACTGAAAATTTCTTAGGTCCTTGTTTACGAAATGGGTGACAACATAAACAAAGTAAACGCAAACATGTATGGAAATGCTCAGTTTGTTAGGTAAGCCTTGCCAGTACAGACTTGGACCCCATTTTACTTTCAGAGCTGCCTTAATTGTTCATGGCATCGATTCAACAACGTCCTGGAGATTTTAGTCCACACTGACATGATAGTATCACACAGTTGCTGTGCATTTGTCAGCTGCACTTCCACGATGACTCACCACTTAGGTGGTCTGTTGGATTGAGATCTGGTGACTGTTGCCATTCAGCTGGCGGATTAGACAGTTGCGTTAACAAGCAGGTGAACAGGTGTACTAAATAAAAGGGCCAGTGAAGATGCTGGTTTAAGTTGTCAGTTAGCAGACGTTTAAAATCCTATTAAAATGATAGTTTGTTCAAAAGAATTTGTTAAATGTGACACATACAGTGTTCTTATTCTCTTATTTGAAAAGCTGTTAGCAGGGATTCTTTATATTAAATCAAGGCTAAATTTTGAACCACATGTCGTAATCATTAATACTGCACTGACTTTTTCATCTTATGCTGTATAAATGTTGTGTGGGCATGTTGTGACTTACAAAGGGCAGTACAGTGAATGCGCAGGCACTGAGATTATCTTTGGAAAGCACCTAAACTTTGTGTTATTAATTTACTCCATGCTGTTTGAAGTATTAGGTTTATCTTTGCCCACCTGGTACTTTGGCTAAGCTGAAGCAATTATTGTTTACTGTAATTAAAATGATTATTGTGATGCATGTTAAGCCGTATGACTCACTCTGTTTGTTTTCTCAGGTGGATTAAAGGGCGTAGCCCGTGGAGGTCTGGTCGGTTTAGCCTTGTCTGGTGCTTACGCTCTCTACAACAACTGGGACCATCTCACCGGCTCTCCTTCATCGAGGCTGTACTAAACTCCCCCACACAGCTGCTTCAACATTAGGGCCAAATATTTTGAGGACACAGCCTTTAACCACAGCGCTAAAAGACATTAGACTCTGGTCAAATGCTTTTTCTTTTTTTTTCTTTTTTGTTTGATTTTTTTGAATTGGTCGCAGTTCACTGGTTTCCCATCATAGCTGTTTTCCAGGAGCATTCTGGGAACTATGAGATGTGTCTTGGAAAAGTTTTGAACTGAATTAAAATGAAATCCAGACGTAGACCATCCAGTGACAGTTCTCCTTTCATTTATGTTGATTCTCTGAGGTGTTCCTGTCACTGATCTGATCAGTAATGAGAGCACTCTGTGAGGATGCGGTATAAAAATATGACTTTTTGTGATGATTGTTAATGTTACGCTAGATTTTAAACACCCATGATATTTGAGTTCAGTGAGTCAATTTGTAAGATGACCTCCAACATCTGTTGTGTTGTTTAGCCCTTGAATAACAACAGATTCATGTTCTGATTCATGTTGGACTGAAAGACTCTTCTGTAATAGAAGAACAGCTCAGACCTGGAGTCAGAGGGAAGCCTTGGGGTCAGTTTACTCTTCTATTTATTGAAACGTATTGGCTGCTGGCCCACTGTGGAAGAAGAAATCACTGTAAACTGTACCTTGAAGTGCATGCTGTTAATGTGTCCATCAAACCCACTGTATTATAGATTAAAATAAAAAATAAAAACAAAGGAGGTGTTCAGAGCTTTTGCTTTTAACCAATTTTATTGCATAAATGAGATTGGATGTAAAAGGTGGTGAGCAGTGTGTACTATGCAGTGCTTCACCAGAGTATAAGTATATACTGTAAGAAGATGACAACACATTCAGAACATGAATTAACATCATGGAGTGGAAAGAACTGGCTGTGAGACTGTCTGTAGACGTCAGACATTTAACAGCAGAGCTTATGCTTGCTGCGAGCGCTCAGTGCAGGAAGAAGTCCCTGATGCGCGTTGCCTCGATCCAGGGGATGTAGGCGACGGTGCGGGTGAAGACGCTGGGTTTGTTCTCCACAGTGCAACCGATGGGGCCGAAACTCACCACGCCGTGCACCTCCCAGCGGTCCCGGTCCAGCTGGCACAGCAGAGGACCGCCAGAGTCACCCTGAAAAAGGAGGATGGAGACAGGTGTTGGAAGATGAGGTGAGAATTGAATCTGGTGGATGAAATTTGACTTCAGGATAGTTAAAAGTGTAGTCCTACCTGGCATGCAGCTGGTGGATCCTCGGTGTCTCTGAACCCGGCGCAGATCATGGAGTCTCGGACGCGGTCTCCCCAGAATTTCTTCTGCCGACAGGTTTTGAAATCAATGATTGGTAGACGGGCTTGATTCAGGGCTTCTGCCAGAGACACATTCTCCTTCCCACCTGAAAAATGACATGATTTAAGAAATTATATCTCTTAACGTCTTTCTGCTCTTCTTGACTTTTCAGCTGTGTTTACATTATATCAATGGACATTTTCTTCGGTGGATGAATACTTCTGACATCCCTTAAAGCACCAGCTCTGTTGTGGAATCTGAGATAGAAGGCTAAAAATATTTAGCCTATTATACCAAACATGATCGTTCTTTAAAAAGGTGTTGCTGTTCCTCTCCCACTAACCCTCTACCAATAACCCTAGACCTTAGAAATTTTCCTAAAAAAGGCATTAAGTTGCTTTTAAGATTTAAGCTCAAAGTTCTGTCATTGCACAGCATCTCAGTACCTTTCTGCACTACTCACCCCGGGTGTCTCCCCAGCCGGTCACCCAGCAGTAGTGTCCTGGTTTGAGGCTGGTCTGCTTGTGCGGCAGGCAGGCGTAGCGGATGAAGTTTGAAGGGACGATATCTGTGGCAGACTTAACCAGGGCAATGTCGTAGTCCAGCTCGCTGTGAGCGGGATAGCGGAAGTTCTCGTGCCGGTAGATCCTCTTCACCGGGATAATCCTCTCTGCAGTCTCTGAACGCTTCAGCTGGTGCTTCCCCAGGACAATCCTCCAGCTCCCAGCGTCCTCAGCTTTACCCCTGATAGACGAAAAACACGTGTAGTTTTTGTGTAGTTGTTGAATTGGTAAAAGCATGAAATTATAAGTGTACTAAATGTTTTCTTACTTTTGGAAGCAGTGAGCAGCAGTAAGGACCCAGGTCTTGTGGATGAGAGTGCCTCCACAGACATGAATGTACTGTTTACTTCCTCTAGGCCGAACCTGTGAGAAACAACCAGCTCAAAAAATGTGGCTTCTTACCGCTCAGATACTGAAATTAACCGGCTTTCCTTAGTTTTTAAAAAAATGAGCCTAGTCATACATGTTTCTCTCATCACTAATAAATGTAAATTTTAAAAACTACGTTCTGCAAAGAAGTTCCAGAGCAAATAAACTGAATATCACATAGAGGAACTCATCAGCTTCCCTTGTGAGCAGCAATTGGCTGCAGTAAAGAGGAGAGTCTCCAAATTCCGAGTGGGCGACCATCTGTCTCGCCTGGTTGGGGTGCGAATCAGAAACAAAACTGCATCTGCTGATCAAGTAAATTTGTTTGTGATTTTTCCTCCTTGTGTGGTGGTCCAAAACCTGAGTGGAAATTAGAGTCTAAAAATGTATGTAGTTCCGGGTAGAAGGCATGTGCTGGGTAATTGGCTAAATGTTCAGGTCATCTATGACTTTTGACTGTTTTCGGCCAATTTGGCAGATTAATATTACTTGAGATGACAATAAAAGTGAAGACTGTGTGCTTTAAAGGCTTTTCATGGTCACTTCTGAATAAACCAGTGATTCTCAGAATCTCCTAAAATTCCCATCCCTAAACCACAATTGAATTCTCCTTAAGAATACAGATAGGTTAGACATATCACTTAAAATGATAATGAAAATAATGATTAGTTACAGTCTAGAACTGAAATGACCTTTTTAGGTCAATGTAAGACCTCCAGATTCTTTGAATACTGAGCCACGTCAAAGAGGTTTACCTGCAAAGAAACCTGCCAGGGCCAAGAGTGAGGCCTGGCCTCATTCCCAGACACAATCCTTTCAGCCATGTTGGGCTTGAAGTGGGCCATACCACAATCCTTAGGCCAGTCTAAAAAGAGAAAGGCAGAAAATATGAGCACCAAATATTTTGTTTTCCTCATATATTTAGAAGTGTTTTCAAGTCCTCACCCAGGTGAAGGATTTTATGCTGTGGCTGTTGTTCAGAGGTGAGTGTGTATGCAGCTGCAGGCAGGGACGCCTTGCTCAACAGCAGCGGCAGCAACAGAGACAGCAGCAGAAGCAGAGGAGGTCCTGGTACAGCCATCGTCTTCCAGAGAATCACCGGCCGGCCTGCGTTCCACGCTTTTTATACCAAGCACATGCAGATGTACATAAACAGGTACACACACACGCAAAAACAACACACCTCCAGGGACAATGAGCCGTGTCACAACAAAGGCTGAGCGCTGGATAGTTCTCCTCTAGCTTTGGAGTTTCCACTGTAAATGAAAAACAGGGGATTTTGGGGAGTCCCATCAGCACTTTCACACACATATAGTTTGCTCACATGACACTAATTTGCATGCAAGACAAAGACAACATAGTACTGTATGCAAACAAACATCACATCATGTCACGTGACTTAAAGCAGTGACATAGTGACCTGAAAATGACCTTTATCTCTGCATGTGGACTATTTAGATAAACTGGTATTCCAAATAACCAGTGTAGTTCTCACTGTGTAAAGATGACCCAGAAGAAAACATGTTTTTACCTTGAGCTCCTATGATTAGTAGTGTCCCTCGAAACTGGCAGTGGGGAAATAAAAACTGGGGTGGATTCTAGAGGACAAAATACAACACCCAGTGTATAAATGACTCATAAACTCAAACAAACTTTTACTCTGGTCAGCTAGAACACGTAACAGATCTCACGCTGTCAACATCATTGTGAAGAGATGTCAAATATTTCAGTTGTTCTCATTTTTAGGTTTTTAGATTTTCAGGTTTTCTTACACATACAAATTTTCAGTAAGATTAAATTAATTTCTCACTATTTACAGAAATACATAAAAAATAAACCCATAGCTTTTGGCTAGACTGGCATAATATTTTGTGTGAACATGAATTTTTCGCAGAGGATGATTCCTACGTCAACTTCCCAATCATAATGTCCACAATCAGGTCAAAATTCCACTGCTTTACATTTAAATATCTGTTGAACTAATGATAGCATTATCAATAATTTTAATAGTTTTGCAAACCTCTCTTTTTACAGGAAGAAACCTCCATCAGAACCAGGTCTGAGAGTTGCAGCCATCTACCATGATGGTTTGGAGGCATCACCATCTGGTTGGAAAGCAGTTTGAGCTCCTATATTGAGGTCTTCTCTGGTGGCTGAGAGGGTTGCTTTCCTATTCATTTGTGAATGGACCTTGACTGTTATTTGCACTTGTGTGCCAAATCACACTTCCAGCCTCACAGAGCTGCTAGGTTTATTTTTGAATTGTCACTCACCTCGTGGGTATTTTGGTGAAGGACGTTAAAAGCCACAAGTGTTTGAATACTTTACATCTTTATTAAATTTTATGAACTTTTAAATAGCACAAAATATATCAGCTTTAAAGAACCATTATTGATTCTACTACAGTCCGTTCACCCAAATATTAACAACAACGTGTTCATGTGTTTATGTCACCTAAATTAAATTCTTTTGACAGACTATTTTGTAAATTACTTATAACTTATTGGCTTATCAATTTTCATAAAAATACAAGTGACCCTCCTGCTTCTTCTACACACAAATCCAGATCTGTGAAAATATGACAACAATAACTGCAGTAGAAGCCACTAGTGAGCTGAGCCTTTTTACCCTTGGTGAATGAGAGAGAATGTGCCTGCTCATCTGAATGGCAATGCCTGAATGGCCAAAACTCACAACTGTGGTTCACCAAGTTTACATACAGTTGAACGTTGTGTGTGTGTTTTTCCCCCCGCAGTGAACGAGTTGAGTGAGGTGACGTGTTGCTTCAAAAGTTCAAACAACAAAGTAGCCAAACAATTACACATTTTAGAAAAGAGACCAAAATTATAAAATGTGTATTTCTGAAACATTTTCATTTTATTATTTTGTTGTTGTTGCTGTTGTTGAAGATTTTTGTAATAGGTTTTGAAGGACTCAGACCTTTACTCCAGGTAGCACTTTTTAAAAAATAAAACCCATTTACAAACACATTCGTGCATTCATAGTTTTAACACAAACGTACAAAAGTACATTTTTAAGGGATTCGTGCTTAATAACATAAAACACATATTTGTGCAGAGAGCTAACTTAGCTACCGTGTATATTCCTTTGTTGTGTTTATTAAAGTCATAATGTGCAGAGTGGTTGGTAACCAGCAACCTGCCCAGTACATAACATTTATTTGCAGTGAAATGTCAATGTATGTATTTATTTTGCTTGAACTAAACAAACTAAGCAAAAAGAGTTGGGCAATAGTTCGACTGGCCCCCAACTCCAATGTGTGTAGGAACATCAATCCATCCATCAATCTCTTTTCTGATCTGGTTATTACACTAGGGCTCAGTGAGGCTAGAGCCCTGGACAGTTACGAAACCTTCAAAGGGCTAACAGGCTGTATTTACACATGTACTTTTGACTTTACCCACAGCGGTGCATTTGAAAATACAAATGGCCAAGTGGATCAGACATTAACTGGTCTTATGGTAGCACGCCAATTCTCTTGTACAAAGTCAAAGTAATGTCAGATTGTAGCGGTGTGAGAATAATAATGCATTCACTGCCAACCAGTGGACAACGTGTGTACTGCCTTGCTAAAGGCTACATCAAGGAAACTCCCTGACCTAAACAACAGAGTTTTTCCAGTAGTACGAGTATGTCTGAAGGAGAGTGTGGAAAATATCTCGACTTGGGTCTCACAGATGTCTGAGGCTGTGAATTCGATAAGACACATAAAAAATATTTAGATTCAATTTAGAATGACGAATGAACCCAAAATGCACGTCTTTGCACATAGAAAACTCTTACCCTTCACTTCTGATCCTTATGTCCATTGTGTTGCTCATTTGTAGTAATCACTCACAAACCAAAGAATTTCAGCAATGGACACCAATATTTTATTGTACATCTACAGGAACAAGTTTTAGTGATGACTGTTGACTTTTATGAAAAGTTTAGCAGAGTTACATCTATCTTCAACTAAACAGTGAATACCAGTGAGAGAGGAAAACATTACTAATGTTGCACCTGTTGAAAGATGTACCTAATAACAGAAAACATGCTGACAGAAAGTCTAGAATAGAGCTGAACAGAACTCTGAAACTCTTTCAGCTTCAATCCAAGGTTATGAACATTGTGCAACCTGAGGATTTAATTAGTTATCATAGATTTAATTTAGCCAGCTATATTAGTCATCTGCCTTTGTGGAGGCTCCACACCATCTTGGCCTCCTCAGTGACCTTAACACACTCTTCTTCCGGCTGTGTCCATTCCCAGATGAGGGGGACTTAGAATGGTGGCTGCCTTCCTCTCCACAAATCTCTTGCTCATCTTCTTTTGCTTTGTCATCTTCTGCTGTACTCTTTTTCTGTGAAGCTTCTTCTATTTCTATCTTATTTCCCCCTCCTTCCTGCTCTTCTTCTCTACCCTGTTCTGCTTCTGCTGTTCCTTCATTCTTAGGGGACACAGTGATATCAAGGTTTTGAGGAGGTTTAGGTGCTTTCTTCTTCTTTGAGGAACGTCTTGGCGGTTCTGGGCTGTTCTTGCTTTCCAGATGTTTTAGTATGGCTGTGTTCAACTCTTCAGGGTCCACAGATGCCCCATGAACATCCCATGTCATACCATCCTCATCCCATTGCACCTGCTTCATACTGCTCCTCCTTCCACCTAGCTCATCCCTATCCTCTGCCTGAATCTTCAGACACGGCCTCCTGCTCTCCAGATCATGTGAAGAAACAGAGGTAACTTCCAATGCAGGGTCTTCGACTTGTTTTTCCTCCTCCTCTGCACTGCTAACTGGGAACATGCTGGAAGATGCTGATACTAGATTGGAGTTAGACCCTGCTGAAGACTTCAGGTTCAGTCTGGATCCAGGTGGCGAGCCCAAGATAGAATGGGACCCCATGTTGGATGTGGAAATGTTCCTCTTGAGGTCCCACCATGAGCCAACAGGAGAGACCGTCTGCACAGCTGCATCTGCCATTTCTGGCCGTGACACCGGTGGAGCTTCTTGCCTGAACAGCTCTACCTTCATTGCCCTTTCAGTGCCCTCTCTGGCATTTAAGCAGCACCTGCAAGTGTCACCCAACCGTGAGTCACTCAGGGAAGAGACAAGTGGTGACCCCCAACCTCGACCTGTTGCACAGATTTGCTCTGGCTGCCACGGCAGCTCAAGATAGCAGACAGATGGTCCTGTTTTTGACTGCTGCTTTGGAGAATCAGGTGTCAGGTAGCTAAGTATTTGCACAGGGCTTCTTGCTTCTTCACCCTCCAGTATTCCTGTAGGGCTGGACAGCGGTTCTATCACGTCATCAACAAGGCATTCGGGATTTGAAGACACTCCTGCTTCATCTAAACTAACAGAGGACAGGATTGGGGAAGGGAACTGAAATGAAAGGGAATTATTCTCCAAGAAGCCTTCATCTTCTGTGCTGGTGAGCTGGAGTGTTTCAGGAGAGTGGGACTGAAAGCTTGAAGAGTTGTCAATCTTTGGGGATGAGAATGTAGGTGAAAGTTCTAGTAAATCTTCCTCCTGCAGTGAGTTCAGTGGAAGTGGTGAAGAAGAAGTCTGTACAGGTGGTAAAGTAGGCGTGTTGAGCGGGGAGATGAACGGTGAGGGTGTGGTTTCTGGAGAGGTCAGTTTGGACATCGGAGAATCTGGTGCTGCAGAACAAGTGGCTTCATGGGTGAGACTGGAGGGGCGTGACACGACTGTGTCCGGAGTGCTGCTGCGGCTATGTGTGCTACCGCTACACCCGCTCCATCGCTGCATGTTGGAAACCCAATGCTCGCTGAGAGCAGGAGAGCTATTGATGTCAACATTATTGGTTGTGGATGCTAACTGGTGGCTGTTGGTGGTGTTGACATGTTGCCACATGTAAGCGTGCAGCGGCTGCAGTGTCACGGAGTTCTGCTCATAGTGGGTGTTTGTGCTTGAGCTGCGCCTCAGGTCCAGTCTGGTCCACGCTGGATCACGCTTGTGTGGCGGACTTGCAGCCATTAAAACATCCATGGAGCTCTTAGAGAGGGAGAAAATCGGTGCCTGATCATCTTCATCCTCCACCTTTGGAGCTCCACTGGAGTAAGAGAGCGACTGACTGACAGAAAAGCAAGCTGGCTGGTAGCTCTCAGATGCAGGGCGCCCAGCCCTCGCCATGGTAACGGCACTAACCTGTTTGGGAAGACACACCTTTTAACATTAATTCACTGTTTTTCACTGATGCAAAAGTATTGGCCACTAAGAGGGAAGCAGCAACACTTCTATGACACAATACTGACATACAGTATCATCACCATTGTTGGGAAGGTTATTTTTGCAATGTAATAGTTTACACATGACTAAATACCCTGTTGATTACTCAATCAAAGTCACTTTACTATATTTTGATTATTTTTCTTATAAATAGTTGAAACTACTGTCTTCCTTCTCTCACCCCAACTGGTCGCAGCAGATGGCCCCGCCCCTCCCTGAGCCTGGTTCTGCCGGAGGTTTCTTCCTGTTAAAAGGGAGTTTTTCCTTCCCACTGTCGCCAGAGTGCTTGCTCACAGGGGTCATATGATTGTTGGGTTTTTTCTCTGTATGTATTATTGTAGGGTCTACCTTACAATATAAAGCACCTTGAGGCGACTGTTGTTGTGATTTGGTGCTGTATAAATAAAGTTGAATTGAATTGAACTAGTCTTGTGTGTGTTTCTTAATCAAACATTTCAGTGTTAAATGTCAGAATTTTCAACAATAATTAACAACTCTGTGCAGTGATGTCAGGACACTTATGATGATTTAAACATTCAGTTAGTAAAAGTCATTGGTCATCAGTCAAAAAGCTATTTGCAGGCATAGCAGGTTGTTTGGAACAATGTGTATTATTTATGGTGTCATACTCAAATTACAGTTTAAATTCATGGATATGTAGGTTAAAATAAGTAGCTTATTTTGATTCTAGTAGAGAAGTAGAAAAATTGTTCCCCAACTAACCACTCAAAAAAGTAGGTAGTGGGTGTAACTCTAGTTTTATGTGTTTAGCCCCCTTACAGGTACCAAGTTTGGTACTTGTACAGCTCCATAGAGTCAAGGGAAGCTGCAGATTGTCATAATGTCACATGATACAGTTCATTATTGAAAACATCACATCTGACCACCTTACTAAAACTAAATTCAACAGTTTAG
Organism: Pundamilia nyererei; assembly: GCF_000239375.1. Taxonomy (NCBI): domain Eukaryota; kingdom Metazoa; phylum Chordata; class Actinopteri; order Cichliformes; family Cichlidae; genus Pundamilia; species Pundamilia nyererei. Next base: position 5,466,227 of record NW_005187418.1, read on the forward strand.
GAAATGCATGCCAAGACTTGGATGAGAAGGCCGATGCTCGCACTGAGTGCACGTATATGCTCACCCCCACACATCCGCAGGCACTCCAGATTAGCCAAATAAGATTACACAATCCAGATTATTTGGTCAACGAGACAAAGGGTAAATTGTTTGAGACGGAACTACAAAGCCTGTTTGGGACTCATTTAACAAAGACCCGAAAGAGACAAAGAATGATAACTACAGTGGATGGTGGAGTTTAGAATAAATTACAATCAACCTTTTTTAAATCTTTGATTTGTTCGTGCTTTTCCTCTTTTTTTCTTCTATTCATTCATGATTCATAACTATAATGCTACTATTTCTGATAAAAAAAAAAAGCCTGCATTCTTATTTCACTACCTTTCACTACTCTGTCCAGCTCTGTCCCAAACTGACCTAGTAGTATTTAGACCACAACTGACCCGATGGTACCCAGACTACCTAATCTGCACAACATAAACTCTTAGTTACCCATAATGGTTATTCACATAAACAAAACAGTATTACATAAGACAGAAAAAAACAAATAGTAAAGTCCTACCTTTAAGTTCACAAGTTATGTCCTGTTTTAGCCTCTGCCATGCCACAGAGCGGGTAGCCCTAAATGGTGTCTTTCCTTCCTCCCCTCATTCCTTCCCCTCTCTTCCTCCCTCACTTCTTAATAAGATCACCTTTGCTGTCTCTAGCATTAAAACAACCCACAGCTTCGCACTCTGTGTCTGTCTGTTGTCAATTTGCTCAAGCTTAATCTCCCTCTCTGTCTTAGCTGGACTTCATTTGAAGCTGGCATCGGTGTAAATGTGATGATTTCCTTTTGTGAATTTGAGTTCTTTGGTATGTTGACGTGTGGGGGAAACAGAGGGGGCCATTACTCTACCTTTAGCCCAGAAGATTAACGGTCATCTTATTAGCTGCCGTCCAATCTCTGAGCAGTCTGAGCGTGTGGATGAATGCGTGTGTGTAAGTGATCAGTGGGTAAGCAAGTGGCTTATTTTGATTCTGAGTTAAGGTCAGGCCAGCTGTCATGACCACCATTGTGTGTGTGTGTGCAGACTATTGTACGAGCAAAAGAAATCATATAGATGTTTAAATTAATTATGTTCAAAAGTCAACCATTCGAGAGATATATTTTACAGAATGCGTAGAAACTTTGAGCTCCTAATGGTTACAAAGGTAAAGTCGGGTGTTTTCATTAAAATCAGTCACCTTTCTTATATCATGAATGTTGATACCACATTTTAAGGGCAGTGCAGAGGCCCCTTCCACAAGATCTTCATTTCAGGATAAAGCAATGTTCTAATCAAACTGTATATAGTGGGGTGGGATGCTGCTGATTTCAACTAAGAATGTAATCAGGCAGTTAAAGGAACACTAAGGAACTCCTCAATCCCACTGCCTTGCCTTCTGCAATGGAACCAGAATCTGGGAAAGAGAGTGACCATCCGCTTCTTGTTGGGGTGAGGTTACTGATGCAGTTAAACAACTGCTCAGTGGCAGAGCCCCTGGGGTAGATAAGGTAGATAAGGTTATCCAAGACATCTTTAAGATGTCTGCCCCCCCGGCAAAGTCTGAGGCAGGGTGCTGGAGAAGAGTTGAATAGTTATTGGTAAATGAACTGGTTCTTATATAGTGCTTTTCTACTTTACTTGAGCACTCAAAGCACTTTATACTTTGAGTATGAAGTGCTTTTTCTGCATAAATGCACAAGTGCTTTCTATCTGACATTCACACACATTCATACTTTGAATGATAATCGGTTAGTATCTAGCCCAAGGGTATTTGGCATGCAGACTCACCAACCAGCCTTTTGATTAGTAGATGGTCTGCTCTACCTCCTGAGCTACAGTCACTCTGAAATGAATCCCTGGTTCACCAGTTGAACCTCAGATTCAGGAGGAACAATGTGGTTTTTGTCCTGGTGCTGGAACATTGGACCATCTTTTTATCCCCTTGAGAATACTTAAGGGCGCCTGGGAGTCACATACTGATTGTTTGATTTAAACTCAACTGTAGAGGTGTACGGAGAAATCACAAAAATCCTGCCATTATCCAAAATCTCATGGACCTTACTGTTGCTACTCTTATATTAGCTATGAGGTACTACAGAGCCCCCAGTGACACTAGGTTGGATAATTCTTTGAATAAAACAAGTTCCCTCAGATTCAAAGTCTAATAAAGGATCAAAAGAACAGAAGACATAGTCTTGTTTTAGGATGTGATGCAGCAGAGTCACTTCAGCACTTAAATAAGAGAGACACAAACAAGAGAAATGCAGCTGAGACCAAAATATCCTGACTTATTCTAAGAATAATTTACCACAACACAGCTAACAGCTTGATGACATTAACAGGGTTTTTTTTCGTGACGTTTTTTAAGGACACTCTTCCAGATCTGCAATTTTGCATGACTGGGTGCTTGTCATGGTTGGGAAACTGACCTTCATGTGTAAAACTGAAGCAATGGCTCACTAAGGAAGTTAATGAATGCCAGTAGTTGCCAGTCTCTAAGCTGGATCACAAAAGACTGTCAGTTCTGACAATGAACAAGAACAAAAATAAATCCTTAAAACCAGAAAGCACCATCAAACCCAACGAAAAAATGTCTCTCTGCAAGGAAAAAATGAGACAAAACCATTTATTAAATGTTTCATCTTTTAATTTATGCAAAGCAAACAATTAACAAATAAATTCCACTCTAAAGCTCAAGTTAGTTTCCGGTTGTTTGGTGAATTAATTTAACTTAGAATTAATTTGAGGCTCCACTGGAGCCCAACGGCAAATTTTTGCCCGGTGGGTCCTCAGGAGATTAATCCGGCCATGCATATAACAGCATGGGAACCAGCCAGATGTGTCGCACCCTCACAGCTCTGCGGAGTCACAAACGGTAACCTCTCACATTAACAATGAATGCTAAGCAGTAGCTTCATTCCTGGTGAGTCTGTCTGAGTCAAAGCTGACAAGGAAAGAAAAGTTATTCACGTGTTGGAGCTGACCTCTTCATGGCTGGTGAGCAGGAATCTAGATTAAACCTACTGCCTGTGATACACCTGTATTACACCCTATCGTTCCTCCTCTTTGTGTTTTGTTCAGATCACATGTTACAGCTTGCTGTTGGTCTGTCTGTGGGTGTCCTGTTGCTGTTCCTGCTGCTGATTCTGATAGTGTGCTACCTAAGGAGGAGGAAAAAAGAGCAGATGCAGTATGAAGAGCTGCTCTCTGCAGTGCCTTCAGTCCCGGCATGCTCTGCTCCAGTGATCCTGGTGTCTCAGGGCTCCTGGGCCACGTTAGTGAGCATTTTACATAAAATATCTACATACGGGCTCTTGAAGCATTAATTTATAAATTAAAAAAATATTACATATTAATAAGACTCAGAGGCTTTCCGCTTTATCACACGGTCCTCATCAGAGATTGCAGGTGGTTCCCAGTATTACACTATGGCTCATATTGGTTTGTCCTTGTGAATCTGTGTGGTCCTGGAGATACCTCCTGTAACAGGAATCACTAAGGCAGATTTGAGTTCTTCAGCAGGTGTTTGCCAGCACACTAACACTAAAACTCAGTGACAAAACTATAACAATTTGGGTTGTGATTGGGCCCATGAGTACTGAGAAAATATCAATCTTTATAGACTAAAGATTAAAAATGTATTTCACGACATAAAGCCAGCATATCTTCTATTTGCTAGTATATGTTTAAGTCTTTATCTGTTAGATCTTGTTTCTAGTTTTTAACAGATGTTGTTTAATAGCCCATATTTCCCTTTTTTTCCAAGATTTTTTGTGTGAGAACGAGAGCGTCTATTATTTTCAGTTTGTGAGGAATTTAGTCAGACTTTTACTGACATCTCTGACCACTGACAGCTATTTGCTAAAGGCAGTTGCAGCACCACTCAACACTCATTTAATATTATTTGTCTCTATGTGTGGAAGGCCCCGTGAGATCGCTTTCACTCTACCTCCTCGCTTCATCACACAAAACCATGGAGATCGGAAAAATAACGAGCAGGACAAGAAAGAGGAGGAGGATCCCCAGCGGGACGTACTGGCTCATCGTGGGTCGCTCTCAGTGAGGAGTAGGTCATTGCTTCTTTTTATATGACAGCGTATCAAGACAGTTAGAGCCACTTTGTTGGTGCTGGTTTTATGCTTGTGGAAACATAAGAGGATAATAAGAGCATTCACCTACGATCACCTGAAGAAAATATTATTGTTGTTAAGACGTTTCAGTCTGGACAGATGTGGCGCTTTGGGGGGGACCAGCTCACCTACACTCCTTCAAACCAACAGGGCCAGTCCTGGGCCTGACAATTACACCAAAGTATCACATAGCTTTCATTAAGTTGAAGAAAAACTGTGATATTTTGCTGTTTCCTTCAGGCTGGTACCCAGTGGGGACGGTTTTGGCTGGTCTCTACTCTGTACCTCCTCTAAATGAGGTGGTGGCCCCCCCTCCCGGCATGGTCTCCCGCCTCTGCTTCTCCGTGGAATATCGACACAGCAGCGAACAGCTCATGGTCTTCTTGCTCCGCCTCAGCAACCTCCCTCCACGTTTCCATGGCAACGTCACGATGGTGGAGCTCAGACTTCTCCCTGATGACAGGCGGCCCCGTCAAGCCAAGGCCCGGGGCACGGGTCCAGACCCCGAGTTCACCGACTGCTTCATTTTCCAGGTGAGGGCAGAAAAGTTTCCAGAAGTTCACATCTAGAAGTTAGAGACAAAAGAGAAGACAAAAATGATTTCCTTAACTTTTATTTAAAGCTGATATCATTTATGTTTTTATAATGTTTTGACTGGAGATGTGAAAGGGGACAAATACTGATACCCAGGTCCCAAGTAATACACCCACTGAGAGAGAGGAAGAAGAGATGGAGAGTCAGTTGGGCACAGAGATTTTTCTAATTTTTAGTATAATGATCAGAAAATGCTTGAAGGATATCATTCTCTGAAAGTTTAAAGGGAGCGTTGGGAGTTAGGAGCAACAAAACTGAACGCAGTCTGTGCAATTTCACACTTGACTTCAGAATCATGGGTGAAGGTCTAATGTCTGTATTGGCAACAGTATTGTTCCCATTCTGCAGTGATTAAATACTAAGAACAACAATTTATCAGAGTTCATTCAGTACACAGAGAAAGACTGACTGAGGTCATAGCTCAGATAAATATTGTGGATAAATGAAATCTGCTTTTTGATGTTGAGGAATGAGTGCATTGGCTCCACAGGTGTCAGCGTTGCATGTGCTTCACAGCACCCTGAGTGTGTGTGTGCTGAGTGTGGAGCAGGATGGTAAACGCCATGTGGTGGGTAGGGTGCTGTTTTCTCTGGAGGGGGAGTTCGGTCAGGCTGGCAGGGTGCTCTGGAGAGACCTTGAGACTGAGGAAGACCCACAGGTACACACCAAACAACCACACACACACACACACACACACACACACACGAGTGCAAAGCTAAAAGTTCATGATTGCTGTGCTTGTCAGTGTTCAGAGCTGGGGGATGTGCAGATATCTCTCAGCTACAGTACATCCCTGCAGCGCCTTTCAGTGGTGGTTTTGAGGGCTCGAGGCATACAGCTGCTCACAGACGCAGGTACGAGCTGATTTATGGTTATGGATGGAGCTTGTGTGGAGTACACAAATCCACTGTTTATCTACAAAAGAAAGAAAGTATGAGATAAATCTGCTTATGACCAAAGGAATGTCCGGTAATACAGCACCTGTGTGTGTTTCTAAGGTGTGTGTGTCCAGGTGAGCTTACAAAAGCACACTCAGGTGGTGAAGATGAAGCGCAGCTGTGTGGTGAAAGGTGAAAATGACCCCTACTTCAACTTCAGGTCGACCTTTAAACTGCGACCTCAGCACCTGGACGAGGCCTGCGTGAGGTTTGAGCTGCAGCAGCCGAGCAGCGTCCGCTCAGGTGACTGTTGGACGGGCTGAACTTCAGATCTAAACTTTGTTTGGAGATTAATGGAAATGATCAATGCGTCAGTGTTTCATAAGATAGGCATTAAAAGCTTTTCATCAAACACTCATCTTTGTCATTTTAAAATTTTAATTTCTGACATTTAACTTCTGACAATAACAATAAGACCTCACCTACCTGACATTTAAAGAATGTCGAGTGTTTTAGGGCTTCTTTTAAAGAAGTAAAATGTTAGAAAAGCTCCAAGTATACTGAAAAGCATGTTTCTTGTTTATAGTTATATTATTTATATTTATTGAGTTTTTCGAGTTGTTTATTAGTAGTTTATCATATTTAATAAAATGTTATCAGTCTGGAGAGTCCAAGGTTAGGCATTACTGCTAATTTGTCTTTAATGCTTTACGGGTTTTTACAAACTGTCCATTGGAAATAAAGGTTCTTATTCAAAGTTTATGTGTAACAGAAAAAAACTTATTTTTTCCCTTTTTAAAAATGTTTCCTCTTAGGAATTTATTATT
>NW_005187418.1:5473208-5475018 GCF_000239375.1 Pundamilia nyererei
ATAAATAAATATTTGGGCTCCTACAAGTTTCAGTAACATTTTTTGTGCAATTCTCTGAAGATTCATGTATTACTTTAAAACAAAGGAATATGAATTCTAATGTGAGAAACTATGTAACATAACAATTAGATGATAGGGTTTAATAAAAATGCTGTAATAAGACTCAGATTTTAATATAGATCATCTTAAAGCCAGTATAGGAAAGTCTTATTTGGCTTGTAAGCATTTCAAATGTAGAGATATTTTCAGTCTAAACCGCCAACATGTGACATAAGAGCAGCCAAACACAAAATATAGACTTTGATATAAACATTCTCATGTTCCTGCTTATTATTCGTCTTTCAACCTCTATGATTTATCCTCAGATCTTTCCGAGTGAACTCCAGAGTGCATCGTGTGTGTAGCAACGTTAGAAAGAGGCATGCTTGCCATATCAAGCTGGGATAAATGGTCTTGAGTTTGTTGTTCCGTGATTTTCTTTTGTGTGTTTTTAAAATTACATTATATTATACTATATTATATCTAAAAATGACTAGTTATTACAAATTGTAATTATTATAATTATTATTTTTATTACAAAAAATCTTACAAATAAGTGGATGGGATAGTCACTTTTTCTTTTTTTTCTCTTTTCTTTAGAAAAACAGAAAAAACTTTTATAATCTTTACGGTACTGTGCAAAAGTCTTGAGCCACTCATCCTTTCTTTGTGTTTTACTAAGAAAATGGGAAATAGGTTCAGCAAGTTATTAAAATATGTGCAAACATAGATGAAAATGCTGTAATTTGAAAATTCTAACTAAAGTCAAAATTTGGTATGACTGCCTTTATTCTTCTACACAGCCTGAAATCTCTCAGGTATCTTCCTTGTAATTTATCTCAGTAGTCTTCAGAAATAGATCTTCAGGATTCAGGAGATTCTTACTTGGATGTTGGCTTCCTTTTGTTCTGTTCTCTGTCAAGATGATAATAAACTGCTTCAATAATGTTGCAGGAGGCCAATCAATGACTGGTAGCGTTCAGGTGTGTTTTTCACCCTGCTATGCTTTTACTGCATTGGTAATATGTTTGGTATCAATGTCATTGCTCAGAAATAAAGACACGGTCCTTTCCAGATGGTATTACATGTTGGCAAATTAAAATTCTTGACGCCACTGCTTGACATGCAACTCCAAACCATGATTTAGCCTCTGCTTTGTTCCACAGATGGCTGTAGACACTCACTGTCGTACCGCTCTCCTCTGATAATAATTTAATATACAAAAATGTACATTTGGATTCATCACTTCATCAGACCTGTTGCCACTGATTTTCAGTCCAGTTCTTGTCTAATTTTGGATACCTCAGCCTTTTCTCCCCATCTCCCCTCGCTAGAGATTAGCCTCTTGACAGCCACCTTTCCACTGAGGGTGAACAGACAGATGAACTGAAGGGCCTGATGCATCTCTCAGGTCCTGTTTCAGGTCTTTCATTGATTTGTTTGGGATATTTCTCAAGGATATGACTTTCAGAAGCTGCTGATAGTTGGTTAGACCTGTCACTTCTTTAGTTGTCCACACTGTCCAGCTTCCTCAAACTTAAGGGCACACTGTACACCATGGAGGTTTTATGCTAATATCTTGATACAAAAATGCTACAAAATTTTATACAATTTAAAATCATTTAAAATAGTTTCTTTGCCAAGTTGTCTGTTATGTGTAAGCACATGACTGGTTCATCCATGAGTCACAGGTTAGTGTTAGAAGTTTAAACTCCCCGGAAGGACATTATCACTTACTTTGAAACCAAAGAAAATAAATTATGTGCCATTG
>NW_005187418.1:5475399-5477109 GCF_000239375.1 Pundamilia nyererei
AAAAGGTTTATCATTAATTGAAATTCATCCAGAAATTTTCAACAAATGAGCTGTCACAGATACAATTTTCAAGCACAAAGCTACTATGAAGTCTGTCACATCCCTTTTTTTCTTCTTTATTTATTTATTTACCCTTCTTATTTTCATTTTCATTGTATTGCTTATTGTTACTCTTATTTGCCTGAATGTCTACTGTACAAACTGAACTGGAATGATTGACTGTTCACTTTACAATTTCAAATAAAGTTCTGAAAAAACAAAACAAAACCTCCCTGCCTTTCGTGCTTCCTAATCCTGTCCGGCAGGTGGCGCCTCCTGTCTGTGTGACTCCTGTGCGCAGCTGCAGGAAGCGTGTATGCGGAAGCGGTGTCTGAGCAGAAACGTGGATCGCTTTTAAAGTTATTACAGCTTCATCAGCGGTTTGATGCCATGAAGATAAACGAGAACACTTTACTGGAGGGACACAGAGTCGTGCTGGTTCCTTACAACGTAAACCACGTGCCCAGGTAACGTGAACAGCTGTTAGTGGAAGCGATCCCCGCATCACAGCTGTTTACTGTCCTCTCCCCCTTTTATTCCTCTTCTTATCACCACATTTTGTTACAATGTGTGTGTCTCTTTATGTGACGGTCTTTTAGTGCTAAGTATAAAACATTTGTTTACAATAGCATTTACAACTGCACAAGGAAAGGCAATACAAAGAATAAAGATTAATCCGTTCAGGTCATATTTACTGCTTAATGACACATTATTTGTCTTTAGTAAAGAGTATGTTTTAAGGCAGAGGTATCAAATACGTGGTCTTTCAAAGGCTTTGCGAAGTGTGAAACCTGCAAAAAGGAGGCATAATCTTAGCCTTTTCTCTGCTTTTGCACTATTAACTATTGTGTTGCAACTCGTTAAGATGTATTGCACTATAAGAGTGTTTCTAAACTGGTCATCCCCCTAAATTAATGTTAGAGATAACCTGTCATATAACACTGAAATAAAATGACTGAGCCGCACAGTCATGCAGATGTTTTTCTCTGAGTTCTCATTCAGCTCATCGTTTGTTTTTCCATCGGATGCTTCTTTACATGTGAGTGTGGCTGTAAAAGTTAGTTAAATAGTTTGTCATGCAGCAGTTTTATTGACATAGCCAGCTGGAGAACTCCTGAACAGGTTGAGCCAGAAGCAAGATGCATATCTGCCACAGCTGTCTTCTATTATAGCCTTTTTCACAGCAAAATCACAAGTACCTCCCATATCATATCTGTATTAAAACATATAGTTCATAATTAATTCTGGCAATAATAGATTTTTCTCAACCCATTATTTATTTATTTTTTATTATTACAGCAAATGTTTCAATTTCTGAGTAATTTAGTTTGATCATAGTAACCAGCTGTCTTTGTTATTTCATATTTCCTGGGCGTCTTTATTAAGTGAGTTTAACTTCATCCAGGTATCATGAGTGGATGAAGTCTCCGGAGCTGCAGCAGCTGACCGCTTCAGAGCCGCTGACCCTGGATCAGGAGTACGACATGCAGAAGAGCTGGAGGGAAGATGACGACAGTGAGGAGCCGTCAGTAGACATGATAGGAAAGCAATGCCAAGAAAAGCATTTTCATTGTGTTTGTGTGTTTTTATGTTGCCTTTCCAGAGTGCACGTTCATAATTTTGGACAAGCAGCGGTGGGCTGACCCCAGTGTGGAGGAGGAGCAGTGCATG
>NW_005187418.1:5478356-5481461 GCF_000239375.1 Pundamilia nyererei
ATGTTTCTAGTGGAGCTGGTTCACTTTATATTGATTGCGTACCACCTTAGCAAACTAGAAATCACTTGCCAACGCAAAGATTTGTGCTTCTCTGTCTATAAACCAAGTTAATATCTCTAGTGTCCTTTGTTTGGAGAAGATTTACGCTTAAAATTGAAAGGTGATCTTTTTATGTTTGGTTCAGTATTTCTATTGACCAGTTCTGACTTTTTGAAACTAAACTTCAAATTGGACCAAACTGATGGTTTTAGTCACCAGCTTTCAGCAGCATTAGGCGCTACTTCTTTTTAATTATTCACTCTGTCCCCAGAATGAAATTAAGAGCTTTTTTCCACTTACTGATGCACAGCCATTAAAAACCACAGCCTAATGTGTTATTTACACATCTCTTATACATTAAAGTCTCATATTCCTCTTAATGTCACATATTTTTCTCAATTTTGTTGCTGAAAACTGGTTGGTGTCAAACATTAAATGCCAGCTGCGGGAGCTTTATTGCCATGTTTATTTTCATACTTCATACTCCTAAATCTCACTGTCCTCCTATTCAGTCAACAATGGACATTCATGAGGTCTTGAGATTCAGGAAAAAGGACTAGATGTTACAGTCCCTGATAGTGCATTGCTTTAGATGGAGAGACTCTTGAGGGATGGCTGTCATGAGGAAAGGCAGCCCAGAAACTTTACCAGCAGTACACATCGTTCTGTGCCTCAACTTTCGGTCTTACCCAGGCTAATCTGCCATTTTCCTTCCTTGGTTAGGTTTAGGGATTAGAGATCTGATCTAGATTATCATTTTAAAGTTTAGGACACATCGTCAGTAGTGGACCTTGGATTCATCGAGTGTTTCGGCCATTATCACTAGATCATATAAGGAGGCCCTGCCAGGGTTGATCAGGCCCTAGAGCGTGTCACTGGTTTATGTTAAACTGTTATTTTTCTTCTCCTTTCTTCTGTTTAGTTTCCTACAGTTTATTTTCTATCTATTCACTGCAACTGAGAAATAATACTTACCTCTTTAGCATTTATGGAGCCTAAATTCTTCAAAAGGGTAGAAATGATGATAGAGAGAAGTAACACAAAAGGGACAAGATAGGAGAGAGCAGAGAGGGGAGCCGGAAGGGGGGCGCCCAATCTGGCTTCCCAGACCTCCCCGCCGGATCGGGCTGTACGCTCCACCTCCCCACTGCCTCCCAGAAAAGGGGAGAAGAGCAGAATACAAGATCGTAACTAACAAACGAATTACAATTTTCCTCTTCTCCTCATCAACTTCAGTTAAGTCGTATCATTACTATGTGATATTAACACAAGTGTGCTACAAGCTAATGCTAGTCTACACCTTAAGGGAGTCCTGCAGTTAGGTCCATAAGTTTTTGAACATGTCATATTTGTGATTTTTGTCCCTGTACACAACCACAGTGGATTTCATATCAAAGAGCAGAGATGTGATTGAAATGCACGCTTTCATCTGCATCCACCTTCAGTTTCTGCTTCTTTGTGGGTCTTTCGGCCTTCAGTAACTGAAAAGCATGCTACACTGGGTTCAGATCATGTGACTGACTGGGCTATTGAAGAATACAATCCAGATGATTCTTAAACTGTCAGGATTTCCTTTTTTATAAAGACATCTGTTGATTGCTGACCTGTGAAAGGTTTTTTCCCCATCAAGTTTGAGACTTGAAATCAACTCCAGATGAACTCCAGATTTATCTGCCTAATTTGTCATTAAATAATGATGGAACAGGCCTCATGGAGCTGTAAAATGGATTACTTCTGAGCCCTTAAAATAGGGAAAAGATATATAGAAATTCCAAAACAGGTGATATAATGTACTTTTTTTTTCTCAAAATTACCCTCAAAAAAAATAATTCTCCCAAAAAACATGGACCTAACGAAAATCAGATTGCAGTGTGGCTGCTTGAATGATTGTTCAAGACTGAAATGATTTCTTTCAGTCTTGTTTTGTTAGACTTGAACTGAGAGGTACTTTTTTTTTTAAGAATTGCTACATTAACTTCAGTTGTGACACCAAACCTTTAATTGAATTTCCTTCCAACCCTATTTTGGAAAATCAGATTTAGGAAACACGAACCGCCACTAAAGGCACTTTCCACCCATTTTCTTTCTTTTTTTTAAAAAACTTATTTGTTGTGGTTTCCCAGACTTCATTCACACAAAATGGTCGTATTAGACAAAAAGCTAATGGATGGCAGCGGCAGCTAAAACGGAACGCTTTGTTGGTCATATTAGGTGGTTTATAGTCTCAGGTTTCAGTTGTCCAAGGAGTGCATTCTGAGTAATGTTTGTGGTTTTGTTTGCAATTTCTAGCTCGTTTAGTTTAGTTTTAGTCTAGTTTTGGAGAATGGCTCTAACAGCACAGAGTCCTCTGAGGTGTCTTAGTGCAGCTGTAAAAGTGGATCAAGATGTTTTCTTAAACACTAACAATGATCATCAATGGTAACTTGAATATGAGCATTATAGTTCTTTTTTTGACCTTCTAAGCTGCATTTCACCACCAAGCCCATCCTGGTGCTTTAACATATAACATACCAAATAATCACATGAGCTCCACCTGTTTGTCACATTGATGTAATAAAGTCAGAAGCTCCAGAGAAGCTACATTCAGGCTCATTACACACTGATTCTCTATTACTTTCTCCATCACCTGAGTACTTTATGTTTCACAACATTTTACAACAACGTTAAACATTTCACCAAACTACAAAACCCAGGAAGCCAACTATCCAACTTGTTGGGGTTATAACTAAAGAAACATGTCAGCGTTTACATAAATGACCAGGATGTTGACCATTTCTTCTATTCCATATTGCACCACCTCAACATTATTTTGAATGCTATGCTAAAGCTGAAATACGTCGAACATAGATAGACATGCCACGCTCTTAAAAACAGCACACCACTCTTTCAATAAAGTGAAAATGAATGAAATTCACAACTAAAGAGGTTTGAAACAGAATATCTGAATGAGTTTTATTTGTCCTTCACCGCTGCATCTGAATTAAACATTCATTTATTGCGACAGTAGCAAAGCTTGTTTATTGGTAGTCCAGTTTAAAGACAAAATTTACAGTTTGTACATTGTTA
>NW_005187418.1:5481505-5483024 GCF_000239375.1 Pundamilia nyererei
ATATCAGAACTGAAATTATTTAGTATTTCTAAATTTGCACATTGAGCTTTCAAGGTAAACGTTTGTTTTCTGATTTGCTGGTTTTGTTTATTATAAACGCACATAAAGGAAACAGAGCTTTATAGTGAAATGGAAGACATCGAATTCAATCTTGGAAGATGGTTGTTGGGCCACTGGATGGAGGCCATCCTTTCCTATTGATAAAGATCTCTTCCTATGACATTCATACACCATCAAAGTAATGAATTACACTTTATTTATTTGTGCAGACAGATTTCTTGCACGTACTACAGCAGCATTTATTTATTATGCAGAAAAACTGAGATGTGCCGCTGAAATTGCCCTTTTCTTTTATTAAACGGGATTAGATTTGTGGTTAAGCAACTTTACACCGTCAGAAAGAGGATTTTTGCTCTTGTTAAAGATCTGGAAGCAGGAAACAGGATGTACTAAACAAGAGATTTTGCTCTCTGCTGGATAATACCGACACTTTTTCTTAATTACCTCTGATATCTTTGGTATTCGTGTGACTGAAAATGTTTTACCGGCTGAGGATATAAGCTGTGACAACATAAAATCCACTTCTATCATTTGGACTCCAAAGTGCAAAATTAAGGAGGGTTGACTATATGGCTGGAAAGGCTTTGTATTGACACAGCTTTTGCTGACACAGCTTTTGCTGCACATGCTCAGATTGCCTAATCTAACACTGGCAAATGGACAACTGTGACTGGCAGCTAACATGTGACTGGTGCAGCACAGACAGGGCCCCCTGACACTTCACTGAACGTCTCTCAAATCCAGCCTGTGCTCCGTGTAATGCACAGAAAACAAACCAGCTGGCTGCTGGTCAAAGTGCAAAACATGGTCGACAGGGAGACATTTAAGATGATTACTTCTTCTTCTTTTTTAAAAAACACACTGTAGTACAAAGAGGGTACAAGAGAGACAATTCCATAGGAATTTAAGATGGTTTTCACACCTGTTCCATTGTCATTTATCTGTACAGACCTTTCACCTCCCCAGCATCACAAACATGGTAAGGAGATGCAGGGTTACCCACTTTAATGAGACTCATGATTTCTCATATTTAAAAAACAAACACACAAAATCCCTTGGTTCACAGGTGATAGTGGAAAACCTGGAGCTCTGAGCTTTGATGGAGGCTTAAGTATTTAGTTCTTAGATGTTTGTGTGGATTCGAGAAACTCTTTCGCTGCAGTCGACAGATTCTGCACCAGCTGTCTGAGCACAATCTGCTGCTCTTTGGCCCAGGATAGGCCGTCGTCCACTGCGGCGTTTATCGGCAGACAGAAAGCTTCCTTTTGCAGGTCAGTCAGGCGACAGACAGCGGCGACTCCGGCCAATCCCACGAGCAGCAGGAGGAGGAGCTTGAAGATCAGACCAATGACAGAACGGCGAGGTTTAGGCTTAGACTCCACAGCGACCTTTTTATCTGCTGTAACGAAACACATGTTTGATATCAGAGTGACTCGTCAAACCAGAAATAAAAGATTTT
>NW_005187418.1:5483044-5484248 GCF_000239375.1 Pundamilia nyererei
AGTATTTAGTTCTTAGATGTTTGTGTGGATTCGAGAAACTCTTTCGCTGCAGTCGACAGATTCTGCACCAGCTGTCTGAGCACAATCTGCTGCTCTTTGGCCCAGGATAGGCCGTCGTCCACTGCGGCGTTTATCGGCAGACAGAAAGCTTCCTTTTGCAGGTCAGTCAGGCGACAGACAGCGGCGACTCCGGCCAATCCCACGAGCAGCAGGAGGAGGAGCTTGAAGATCAGACCAATGACAGAACGGCGAGGTTTAGGCTTAGACTCCACAGCGACCTTTTTATCTGCTGTAACGAAACACATGTTTGATATCAGAGTGACTCGTCAAACCAGAAATAAAAGATTTTCTGACCACTTTGAGTGATTTGTGCATTTCAAAGAAAAAGGAAAAAAGAAAAGGCCTGTTACAAGCTGAATAAAGTCTTCAAACTTTCTATTTCAATAGATTTACCACCTGCTGCCTGTCCGTTCTTCTTCTTCTTCTCCTCACTTTTCTTCTTCTGTTGCTCTTGTGCAGCCAGTGCTGCCTTCTGAGCATTGTACTCTTTCCTCCTCTTCTCCTTCTCCTCTGCCTTTTCCCGTTTGCGAGCCTCCCTCTCTCTGGCCTCCCGCTCCCTCTGCTTCGCCTCCCTCTTCCTCTCCAGCTCTGATTAAAGGATGAAGGAAATGTGGCCAGAAGAGATGCAATTACACAGATTTATTCTTGCTGGGACATTATAAGCTTGTATTTCAGGGAGCTTTTTCCTGCTGTCCATAAATGAGATGAAGTGCATTTACTTCTTTTCACAGCGGCAACAAGACTCCCATTAACAACGATCCTCTCGGTCTGTTGTTTGCGATACTTTTTCAAATAATCCAGAACAAAAACAACCCACAAAATTATTGTGCGAGTCTGCACTAACCTTTAAATACATTTATCTATCTGAAAACTCCGATTTTTAACAATGATAGATTTGAGTGGTGGAGCAATGCATGACTGAATGAATGAATTCATGAACACACTTTACAGTAAAGTCGTAAGTATAGTTTTCCTTGTTTCATTTGTCTTGCTGTCTGCTTTTTAAGATTCATACTATTTAGACTTTGTGTGTTTTAAACCCCCAACTAGGAACATAACATACTTGTGCCTGTGTAAAAATAAACTAGCGTACTAGCAGTCTTATTTTACACATGTAATCATTCTGTGTCACTGCAACTTTTAA
>NW_005187418.1:5484535-5485324 GCF_000239375.1 Pundamilia nyererei
CAACTTCAAAAATGTGTTGTTTGTGTGGACGATACACAGGATAGATATGTTCCTGTAACACTTGGGGAGGATATGACCCCACTTTGCAAATCAGTTTCTTTTAATGTATCAAACAGTTTTCTCAACCAAATGCAACAGTATACTTGTTAGTTTAAAATAGCTTTTTTTTTTCTCCTAGTTATTACTTTTTTGAAGTTCTCAAATAATTATGTTGCCTACCTTTTTCTCTTAAAAGTCGTTTCTCTCGAGCATGATCGACCTCCTCCTGAATGGCTCTCATGTGCTGCAGAACCTAAAAAAAACCCCACGATCTTTAGTATTGGACGCATTTATGGTAATATCATCAATTTGCTGACTCGTCATTCTCTCTGTCACCTTAGTGGCGCACTGTTTGCACTGTTTCTCATCCAGACAGTCTCCTGCTGCCTTGGCCAGGCCAAGCTCCAGTGGGTTATCCTTTAGGTCCAACCATTTGAGACTCTGAACACAAAGACACACACAGAAAGAGCCAAAACTGAGCTTGGGAACCTCAACAACCACACGCTTCACACCTTGTAATTACAAAGTAAGAAAACAGCAAGTTATCAGCAGCAAAGGTTAACAAAAAAGCAAAGGATTTTTGTTTAGAAACACATATAATAGCGTCTTCCTGAGATTTAGGAGATTTACATCCAGTAGCTCAAACTCTGGCTATGAATTTAGCTCTTTATGCTAAGCTAAGGCTGCTGGATGAGGCTAACTTAAACAATGGATGCACATCTATCAAAGAACACCCACCCTGAGCTGAGA
>NW_005187418.1:5501229-5502501 GCF_000239375.1 Pundamilia nyererei
CCCGTATGAGCAAGCACTTGGTGACAGTGGGAAGGAAAAACTTATTTTGTAACAGGAGGAAACCAGGGAGGGGCAGTCATCTGCCACGACTGATTGAGGGTAAATACAGACAAGAAGCAATTGCTGCTGCCCATCAGTCTGGGAAAAAAACTTTTTAAAGTCCATCTTTCTAAAGTAAGAAATGTTAGTTACAATTGGAAACATTTAAGATAATTGCCAGTGTTGCCAGGAGTGGATGTCCCAATTCATCCCGAGGTCAGACAATGTAGCGCTCAGAGAAACTGCCAAAACACCCAAGAATTACATCTCAGACTCAGTCACAGCCCTCAGTTAGCATGAGTTCATGGGAGTACAGTCAGAAAAAGACCAAACAAGCTTAGAATGGTTGCCAAGAGAAAGCCTATTGCATCTAAAGAAACCACAAGACTTCTGGAACACCGTCCTTGGGCCAGTATAATCAAAGTGGAGATACTAAACATAATGCACAGCACTACATTTGGAAAATGAACAAACAGAGCATGTTAGTGTAAACATCTCATGTCAACTGTCAAACACAGTGGAGGAAGGATGATTCAGGCTTGTTTTGCAGCCACAGGACCAAGGCACCTTGTAGTCCTTGAGTCCACCATGAATTCCTCTGTATACCAAAGTATTATAGAGTCAAATATGAGATTATCTGTTTGACAGTTTGATCTTGTCTGAAACTGAATGATAACAGGACAATGATCCCAAGCATTTCTACAACAGAATGGGTGAAAAAGAATCAGTGCTACAATGTTCCAGTCAAAAACCTCAACCTGATTGAAATGCTGTGGCAAGACCTTAGGAGAACTATGCATAAATTAATGAACTAAAGCAATGATGTAAGTAAATCAGCCAGAATTCCACCAAAATGATGTGAGAGACTGATAAAGTCAGAGAGAAAACGATTACTTTAAGTTCTGGCTGCTAAAGGGGGGACTACAAGCTACTGGCTTAGTTTCCTAGTTGAGCAGATAAATAATGACAGTTTGATCTTGTCATGTGTTGCTGTTCATCTGGGGTTCTATTAACTTAATTTTACTAACTGGTCAGGACCAGATGATCTTCTGATATTTAAATCCTTATAATTAACTGTGGCATGAATATACAACTGCTGTAACTATGTGCAGTTAAATACATTTCTTTACCTATAAGTGGAACCTTGTTTGAAGAACAGGGCAGAATGTCATTGAGGATAAGCTGCATCACTGTAACAGCCAGCAGGACGGTGACTTTGAAGCTGAGCTTCTC
>NW_005187418.1:5504031-5504833 GCF_000239375.1 Pundamilia nyererei
TAAACAGATGAAGAAGAGCCTACATACCAAATGCACTGGTTTTTAGTTGGAACTATGAGATGTATTTGAGCTAATTTTTCTGTGTAAAACAGACCCAGTTGAAGGCCTGTAACACAGGCAAACGGGACAGTTTCCATTGATGTGTCTCTGCTTGAAAAAATACTTACAGTATAAACAACAGAAGTTTGGTTGAAGTTCAAGCGGTTGGTTTTGTTGGTGACTATCATGTTGATGAACAGCCACTCGTACTGTGTGTGCATCACTTCCCGAGACAACCGTGTGATCAAAGTGTTGTTTTCCTGGTAGTGTAACTGTATATCTTCATCTGAAATGAATATAAAAATAACTGTGACCAACTCAAACATGAAGAAATATGTTGTATATAATGTATATTGTACCTATATGATATCTGATGGTGTGAGTTCACCTAAACAAAACATGTTATGGACTCACCAGTGTGCAGGATAGACTTGAACGAAAGGTTGCAGCTCTGAATATCAAAGGGAAATTTGTAAACATGCATTTTGCAGGTGCTTAGCACAACCTGGTCATTTCTGAATTCAACCCAGCCAGCTGAGCTAATGCTGAGATAGGGACTCGGAGTAGCTTTGTCCTTCTCTGTCCTGTAAGAAAGCAAATATGGGACAAATGAGATCACTTGTAGTTTACCATTTTACAGACCATGAAAAACAAGTAACATTGTGGTGTGAGATGCAGTTTACAATGTAAAGCTCCAGGAGGCAAATCTAAAGATGTAATAAAAAACCCAACAAACACAAACTAGATCAATAGAACAATACAC
>NW_005187418.1:5505161-5506225 GCF_000239375.1 Pundamilia nyererei
GTTGACATTTTTAAAAATAAATGAATGTTCTCTCATTACTGCATGTGGATCTGTCAGTGTGAGTGCATGTGCAAATATATTACACTTACATCTCTTCAATTGTTATGTCTGGTATCCACAAATATCCGGTAGGGACAGTTATGTATTTAAGTCCACAGAACTGATATGGGTCCCACCAAATGTACTCATTTTTCCATTTCTACCCATGAAGATGTACCAGATATATAAGAGGAGAAATACAGAAAGAAAGGGCAAATAGACACGTTTTCAAATAAATAATTTGAATTTCCACATTTCAGTAAAATATTGTGTATTTTAAAAGAAGAGAATACTGACCAAAGAAACCCAAATGTAAGAAATTAAAGTCTGGTCAATTTCCCTCTGTCAACAAAGAAGTCACAAGTCACAAGTCAAGCTTAAAAAAATACAATATACATACAAATCTAAGTTATTGCTTATGAAAATATTTTTCTTTTAATTGTACCGCAGTGGTCCCAAATATAATACAACATGTATGCAAAGCTTTCCGGCTGCCCATTTAACTGTTAAATGGCTGCATGGAAAATACACACACAACATTTATTTTTAATAAATGTCATTTGTCAAATTAATACGTTAATTAAAGAAAAAAAATCATTTAAAAAAACTCTAAAGAAGTACAACTTACCATATCTAAGATGGCATAGATTTTCATTTCAAGCACTACTGTCAAAGGGTGAGTGTGGTGTCTAACGGGCCGGCTCATGGTGTACTTATTATTGTCTTTAGTCAAGTTCAGGTGGTTTGCAACAGCCAGGAAAATGCAAAGTTCATCAATTTCTACTTTTTTATCTGAAATGAGATTAGATTTTGTATTAGTGAGGCAATGAGAGGAATGCATAAAAAAAAATGGAAACTTGAACACACTCAATTATGCTTTTCAATAAGAACTGCAGTGTCCTGGTGATTATCCAGGCTTTAAAATTGATATATGTTCTCTTCAGATCTGCTGAACATACGTCGTATTAAACATGACAAACACAGTAATCTCTGTGGGTAGATATTGACTGCTTCAGAAACCTTTT
>NW_005187418.1:5510293-5512084 GCF_000239375.1 Pundamilia nyererei
TTAAAATTGTGTTAAAGAATGAAGCTCACAACACAACAGATTTAGTAAATTGAAGCATTTAATTAACGGTTGTCAGCTGGTAGCTACTAGATGCTAACATAAGCCATTGTCTTACACTGAAAAAGATTTTACTGGTCAAAGCAAAAACAGTGTTTCTTAATTGAATTAAATGATAAGCTGCATGCATTGTACAGAAATAGTGAAACTTACCTTTGAGGATGAGGAGAAAGAAGAGAGATACAATCATCATAGCTGTGAGAGATCAATGAGCCCTGTCATGCTCTATGTGCTGTCTGGAGAGGCTTCCTGTTCTGCTAATGTCACTGCCACATACTGGAAAGGGGGGAGGGCAAATGTAATCACCAACTGTGTGCCTACCACATCCATCCTTAGAGAGTAATCACCATCAACAGTCAAAACAGCAGCAACTGCCAACTTTTGCTGTTACAAAGTCAGTGAACAGTACTGCCTGTAGCAAACACTGAAACATTTTTTTTTACATTTTAAAGATAAAAAACTAAAATAAAAGTGTAACTGAGACCCAGCAGAGCCGTTGTTGTAGCTTCTTTCATGACAAACCACCCATGTCTTGTGAGCCACAGTGTTTTTTAGCCTCCCTGTACCTCCAAACAGGTACAGAGGATGGCTTTAACAATCCTTAAATATGGTCCCCATCCTCTAAGGGGTGAATTTCAGCTTCTTTCCTCAGGACGGAGGTTTCTATTTCCAAGCTACAGGACAAAGCGTTATAAAAACAGCTTTGTCCCTGTTGCTGTCACTGAATTAAATAAGAACTGCTTTTGTTTTTGATTTAAAAAGTTTAAATTACTATATATGTTCTACAGTGAGGTTTATATTATTCTTTTAGGTATGTGTGTTTTTGAAGGGATGCCAAATGCTATCATTTTTCTGTAAAGCAAATTTACCTTGCCTATGGGTATAAATACAGTTACCTTGAAACACACAAACACAAATTGACTGGTTCTTTAACACGTTTCTACTCTGAGAGCTAAATGCACTTTTTTATAAAACTTGCCTCGTTCATCCTTTATAAGCACTTTTTTAAAAATGCTTTTCATATGTAAGTGATTTCTATCTTGTCCAAGGATGTTTGGCATGCAGACTGGAGCAGACAGGGGTCAAACCACCATCTTTCCAACTAGTAGGTGATCTGTTCTACATCCTGAGCCACAGCAACCCCAACATACTCACAATCACACATAAAAAGAACACAGCAAGATTTTTGTGAAGTTTGTACATCCATTTTCACCCTCTTAGCTGTGCTGAGTAGTTGATCTACATAACAAATGAGCAAATTATGTTTTTCAACATTTGAAACTGACATTTTTTTTCTGCTAAACTGATTGCACACTTGTTGGAAGCTGTTGGAAGCCCTTTAATGAAGACTTCTTGACCTGAATTAGAGGTAAAAAAAAAAATTAGTTAATTGTCAGTCATTTAGTCATTAAAGGGAAATAAGAATAGGGGTTAAACTCCTGGTCCTGATTTGAAAGTTAATGGACCGAAATGCAACAACCAGGCTTTCTTTTTCTTTTTTTTAGCAGCCAGATTAATCTATTTTGGACCAGCTGAAGGGAAGCTGGGAAAAGCTTAACTATATGTTTTTTTTGCAATTGAAGGGACTGGCTTCCTTAGCCTATTGACATTTTTGCCACATTCAAAGTTTAATGAAGTTAAACATCCAATCTTTGATGATAATTAAACATTCACTGAGGTAAGATACCTTTTTTTAGTTTGTTAGGTGAAGCATACTAATAAAAAGTTTAAGGA
>NW_005187418.1:5512934-5521884 GCF_000239375.1 Pundamilia nyererei
AAAAAATCGATTCAGGATTTTAATGAATGATATCACGTTATCCAAGCTAGAATCGATTTTAATCGATAAATCGATAATCAAAACCGACCCCTAGTCTAAATGCATACTTTAGACTTGGACTTAATAAAGGAACAGAAACTTTTAGTTAAGTAAAGTTAATCCTCATGCTAATGATTTAAAGTAAAGTAACTTTCGGCCTACTCATCTTCAGCACTGTTCCACAATAAAATCATAATTGCCAAAAACACAGTCACTGTTGTCAAATAAAAAATGACAAAAACCCTGTTGATATGTTTTACTATATTGGTCCAGTAGCCGGACTTCTTGTTGGTACTCTGCAGAGTCACGGTTTTCCTAGTCTCCCGCAGGTCACCCGAGACTTTTTCCAGTGGAAAGAACATCTTCATCAGGTTGCAGCTACAACCCTGAAAAAATAGTTTTGTTGAAATCTAATCAATAAGATTACATATACAGCCATTTATAGTCTAGTTCCTGCTACATTTCACACACTGATTTGTTTTCACATTGATTTAGTGAAAGTGTTTACTTTCAACACCCATGTTAGGGTTTGGGATAATCTCTCTCTCATGCAAACATGATGGCTTTCATCAGTTTTTATATTTCACTTGAAAAACACTTAAAAGTCCAATTTAACTCCAACCTTTATAGTCAGTGGTGGCAGACTGTTGATTGATGTAGACACAGTTGGTCTTTCATCCACAGATACATCATGAACAGATGCACAATGACTACATCTCTTCATGTCTGGAATAAAAAAAATAGACGGGAAGAACAATGCAACACAGCTAGAATTACATAGATAGGTGACAGACAACGACTGCTACAATTAAGCACACCTCTACAACAGCTGTGAAAGTTGGATATGTCCTGTTTCTCCTCACAGCACTCCACCAGGCTTTGGTTTCCATCTGTCTCATTATCCTGGGCTGGCGAGTCTTTCTCAATCAGATGCATCACCAAAATTGTCTCCAGGAGGCTGAGCAGCATCAGAGCAAAAACCCCAATGCAATAGACAGCTGAGGAGGGCATCCAGCATGAAAGTGGACAAATCACTTAATGACTTGATAGCTTGATTAATTCACTGCATGAAGTCAAATATGCTCTTCTTTACCTATAAGTGGAATACTGTCTGAAGAGCTGGGCAGAATCTCATTGAGAAGAAGCTGCATCACTGTGACAGCGAGCAGGACAGTGATCTTGAAGCCGAGCTTCTCACCTCCACTGTCTAATATCAGGAAGGAGGACAAGTCCAGAACCAAGAAGAAGAAGACTGGCAGCAAGAAATTGGCAATGTAGAGGACAGACCTCCTCTTCATGGTAATCTGTCAATTTGCATGTGAGGTGGTTAATCATCCTACTCCTACTCTATATTGGACATGTATTATGGTCACAAAAAGGAAAGTAATGAAAAAGCAGTGAAATTGATTAATGCTTTTTTCCCCATTTCTGTGCAGCTGCTCCCAGAAATACTCACAGTGTAAACAATCATAAGTTGGTTGAAGTCAAATTCATTGACAGTTTTGGTGGTAACTGACATGTT
Organism: Pundamilia nyererei; assembly: GCF_000239375.1. Taxonomy (NCBI): domain Eukaryota; kingdom Metazoa; phylum Chordata; class Actinopteri; order Cichliformes; family Cichlidae; genus Pundamilia; species Pundamilia nyererei. The sequence continues at coordinate 5,514,496 of NW_005187418.1, forward strand.
GATAAACAGCCACTCGTATTGTGTCTGCATCACATTTCGAGACCATTCTGTGACCGTATTATTGGTTTCGTTGAATTGTAACTTTATTTCTTCATCTGAAGTGAAACATAAAAATAAAAGATCAGCAAGAAAGAAATATATATTTTTGTATCTGATGGTTTGGGTTTATAACTTCATGAACGGCACGCATATATGCTATGGGCTCACCAGAGTGCATGATAGACTTAAAGGAGAGGTTACACCTCTGAACATCAAAAGGGAATTTGTACACGTGCAGCTTGCAGGTGCTTACGATCACCTGGTCATTTCTGTATTCAACCAAACCACCGCTTTCAATGGAGAGATAAGGACTCGGAGAGGCTTTGTCTCGCTCTGTCCTGTAAGACAGAAAATTACAATCAGTTATAGCCACTCAAAAAAGCAGCATCAGTTATGACAAATAGGTAGACAGAATCCTACTCAAATCTTACTCTCCAGCTGAGGAGGATTAATGCATTAAGCCACCATGTCTTAATTACTTATGGTAGAATCCAGATAAAACCTGCAACATCAAGTGGCGACTTACACAAGAGTTTGTGTTAAATTACTTAATAATTTCAGCTAGAAATGATGGACTAGAAATTCTGACAAAGTTTGGTAACCAATGATCTCTTCCCTCCCAATTGTCCTCAGACACGCCTTTATCCACACCTCATCAAGCTCAGACCACCAGGATCAATACGAATGACCCACACAAACATGCCTGCGTGGGACAAAAATGAACCCTAGGGCTGTTCCACACAGAGTCCAACTGGTAATACCCACACATGGGCCACAGAAGTTTTGCCCTTTGTTGCCCTCAAGAGCAAATCATACCTTTTCATCTCTGCTCTGGAGAATACAGCATCTGTTACTATGGAGAATGTACCCCATTAAGAACTGACCCATTTTCGTAGTATAAGAAAAACTAAGGATTTAATCTGTAGTTACTGGATAAGCCATGAGTACCATTCAGAGAAAGTTGGGAAATAGCTTTAAGATGGTGAAAGATGTACCCATAGGCCACTTCCTTGATTCAGACATGGTCTTTCTTTTTTCATGTAAAGGAGCTACTCTAACTTGCATTCCTCCCTGTGCAGGATGTGTAACTCTTCATCACTGAAAAAGTAGCCACTGGTCTGTAGGAAAAGGCAGATCTAACGCAACATCTTTTGGATTTGTTGTTTTAGGTGTGTAAAAAGAAATAGAGCAGTGGGCAAGCAATCTGTCCATAGGTTTTTGGGGGGTGGGGGGTTTGCAAAGGATTTAGCACTAAAACTAAAACTAAAACACTAAAACTTTAGCAACACAAGGATGAACAAGTGCAGGAATATCACTGCGAGATTATCTAAATGACAGAGGGATATCCAAATAACTGAATATTCAGGTGCATCCATATAGATATGTGCTGGACAAAATGGATCTTGGAAAAGGAAGGTTATCATTTCATGTTTCAAAGCCACGATGTACCTCATGAATCCTGCTTGGTTTGAGCTGATTGCGCCATGACAAAACAATTATCCAGTGCACATATCCAAAATTATCCAGGACAGCATTTAGTTGCTATTCTTTTTTAATGGGATGGTCAACATAGATATAGTCTTTATTAATGTCTTGGAGGGCTCAACATGACCACATGGACTTGAAGGGCTTGCTGCTCAATTTGCAACATATTTAATGAATTATACAATATCTTCAAGGATAAAAAAAATTAATGATGTTAAGATTTTGAAGAGCAGCATATACGTTTCTAATAATGAATTATAAATGTTCAGCTTTGGGGTTGTTTTTTTTTAGCTGTAGCTTAATGCCTTATTGCTAGTGACTGTATGGTCTGTGTGAGTTTATGTGCATATATGTTAAACTTACATCTCTGAAATAGTTATATCTGGCATCCACAAATATTCAGTAGGAATTGTTATTTGTTTAATTCCACAGAATTGATCTGGTTCCCACTTAGTGTACTCGTTTTTCCATGACTAGTCAGAGGGATACAAATAAGAGGAAAGAGATACAAACAAGGAGAAAAAGACAAAAGATGAAAACACGTAATTTCAAGCAATTTCAATTTCAACAATACTGTGAAAATTGATGTATTTGAAAGAGAAAACTCACCAAATAAACCCAAATGTAAGAAATTAAGGTCTGGTCAATTTCTCTCTGTGAACAAAGAAATCAAGCAGTGTTCAAGCTCAAATGGTTGAGCCTGACTTGTGCCACAGTAATCCTAGAAAGACCTGGGTAAGATCAACAGTATGCAGCCTCCAATAGACAAGAAAAACCCAACATCTGGGAAGTCTTAAATGGTCTTAGACAACTAACAGAAGCATAGAAGGCCACAAAAGACAGACATTGATGTATTCATAGATGAAGCTTATGGATCTCCATAATTAAGAGAATACCAAACTGAGAGAATACATGACAGTGAAAACTGAAATTATGCATATGAAGCAGACAAATATGCACCAATTGAGCAGACTTTTGACATTATTTTATTATCGAAAGAAACAAACTATTTGGTAACAAAAATATCCATTATCATTTATTCAAACTAAAACACACAAACATACACAAGTAGCTTGAACAACTTACCATATCCAGAATAGCGTAGAGTTTCATGTCAAGCACAACATCTGTATGATGACTGTTGTTTATAATGGGCCGGCTCACAGTGTACTTAATACTGTCTTTACTTAGATCCAGGTGCTGTACAATAGCCTGAAAATTGCAGAGTTTCTCCACTTCCACTTCATTATCTAAAAGGACACATAAAAAGACATTCTTGAGATTGATGTTATGATATGAAAACAATAAAGCAGCTTCTATGCTTTCATTTCAGATTGTCAATTTATTGCAGGTCTGGATAACTGTGTCAAGAAAACAAAAAAAACAAACAACAAAAACAGACGACATCACTTGTTGGCATGTACAGTACTGTGGAAACGCCCTCAGTCATCTTTATTTTCTTTATATTTTGCTATTAAAAGTGAAGAGATTAATTGAAAGGTTAGCAAGCATACATGTAATTACTGTATATGAAGCAAAAACTTCATTTATACAATTCCAGCTTGAAATTCAACACTTCATATAAAAAACAATATTATCCAACATAGTCTGAGCTCTCTTAGGCAAACTTTCTTGTAATTTCTTAAAGTAGTCTTCAGTAGTAGTTTTCTAATCTTCACTAAGGACATTCAAAGCTCTTCTTTGGATGTTAGTGGCCTTTTGTTCTATTATCTGTCATAACGATTTCACATTATTTAATTAATTTCGAGGTCTATCTTTGACTGTTAGTTTTCCATTCTGTGCTTTTGTATCCATTTATTCTTTTACTGCATTAGCAGTGTGGTTGCCAAGCTAAAATAAATAAATAAATAAAGATGCTGATCAGCTGCTCCTGTATACCTGATCAAAATCTGACAGTACTTGGCTGTGGTACCTCGCTGCTGAGCTCCTCTATACATATAGACAAAGGTTTCGCTCCAAAAGTACAAATTTTGGATTCTTCAGTCTACAAAACTTGTTGCGACTGATTATCAGTTCTTGTGTAATTTGACATACCTCAGCCTTTTCACCCTGAGCCTCTTGACAGCCTCCATTCCACTGAGACCATTTCTGTTGAGGCTTTGGTGAATGGCAGGTGGGGCTGAAGGGCCATATCCATCTCTTAGCCCTGTATCAGATCTTTGTTGGATTGTTTTTTGTTTCTTAAAGCCATGAACTTGAGACACTGTTTGTGTGCTCATGTTCGGATGAGGTTTTTGACTAATAGCTCTTTGAGAATTGCTTTGTTGGTGCAAAAATACTATTTTATGTCAGTCAAACTGTGTTATCCTCTGTCATAGGCTTAAGAAAACAAGAAAATGTGCCTCTGAAAATGGTTAGGTGGAAGTGCTGGAATGAAAACGACTCCCAAGGAGAGAAAAACTGAGAGACTGGAAATAAGAGGTGGCAAAAGACTTTAAGAGAGAGAGAGAGAGAGAGAGAGATAGAGAGAGAGACGCTATGTACCTCTTATAGTGGTCTCACTGGTCATCTGTTGATCTTCCTGTAGCTCTGAACTGGATGCATTTTCAGCTGACAATGAGTGCACTAATTTTTAAAAATAAAAAAATGTGTTAATATGACTTGCTTTACTTTAATATGTGGTTAGAATTAATTCGAGGTTTTATTTAAAAATGCAGTGTCATGAATAGCTGTGTGGCAGGCAGGATGCTGAACCAAACACAAAACTCTGGAAACAGTATGAACTCAATTCAATTGCTGAACAATGACAAACAAAGGAAGTCCAAAAACACACACAGAGCGAGATATGAAAATTAAAAACTAGGAATAATGGAACCAAGAAACACAGAGCAGGGGAGCACACAGCAAAGTGAGATGACACGGAAAAGGGCAAGAGGAGAGAATATTTACACAAGGTAAAACAGGTGGGAAACAAATCGGTGAAAATGAGACAAAGGAAATGAAATGAAATGAAAAGCACAAGAAACCAAGACACCAAAATCTGTTTGATTTTGGTGTCTTGGTGTCCAAAAACAACCACAGAGTTAAGACTGGAGGAACAGAATGGGGTCATGAAAGAGAACTAACAAATTTAAGGAAACATTATGAGCAAAGAAGTAAAGGCAAAAATATCAGAGACATAAAAGCACAAGAATAAAATCATAAACAACAACTTTGATAAAATCCTTTCACGAATCCCAAAGCAAACCTTGAACCACAAAACTGAAAAACTCGGGTTTAAGACTCAGGGATTATGACACTCATGGATGTTAGATATCACAGGAAAATGTATCGTACGGTTACAGTGTAACCTTGGTTCTCTTAGTGGGAGACTATCTCTCCACACCTTTACATATTCCATATGTACGGAGTACGAGCCCTCTTGGTCATGGCGTGTCGATATTTCTTTAAGACACTCCAGCACGCCCGGCTACGCCCCACAGCTTACGTATAAAACAGCTGTGTGGACGTGACACCAGTGATGATCAGAACGCATCTCCGAGCGGCCTCACGGTGGAGAGATAGTCTCTCACTAAGAGAACCAAGGTTACACCGTAACCGTACGTTCTCTAGCATATCGAGACTATCTCTCCACACCGTTACATATTCCATATGTACGGGGTAACTCTGTAAGACACCCCGCGAGGAGACAGTGCACCACCGAGAGTGAAGGTGCCGGGAGTCAGTGACAACGCACCAAGAGAGACACCACCCTGGTCAGGGCTTCGCAATGCGAAGGCCGAGCCAGGGGGTGGAGGCAGCAGTCTGCAGACGCTAGACTGCCCTGAACCGGTCATGCAGGACACAGGACCGTAAGTGATTGGCCGCTCAAGGTCAGCCCGGGAACCGCGAGGCAGACCGGCAGGGAACGCAGCACACCGAGCTGCCAAGTAGCATCCCGCTGGTCGCATAGGCCTACAACATGAGGGCAATGCCAGACAGAGAGTCGGCGCTACAGGCTGGAGAACTCTCACTCGCCACAGCGAGGTCCGACTGGCGTGTACGCCGGCGAAGCGGGCAACACGCCAGGGGAACACAGCCAGCAACCTCAGGTGAAGCTTTGGATGTGACCCGTCCATCCTCAAAGCCGAAGCCACCCCGAGCTGTTCACAGACAGGGAGGGGGGGGGCTGGCAGCCTAGCCGGCATAAGTGGAGGGCTGAGCAAGGCGATGACCCGAAGGTCCACCCCCAGCACCGTCACCACGTGCTTGTCTGTAGACAGAGGAGCCTCAAGAGTGAACTCGCCGGCTTACACGCCAGGGGAACACAGCAAGCAGCTGTAGTGCAGCCGCTGGAGAGGAGCTCCAAGCCAGGGACGCGACCCACAGGTCGCCCCAGGGCCAAGCGGCACAACACACTCGCTGGCTGACTTATCAGACACAGCGAGGCCTGGCTAACACGCAACGGGTGAACCGCCTGCAGGGAGCCAGGCACTGTGGGCTGGAGAACACTCACTCGCTGAGCATCAGACACAGAGAGGTCCAGCTGGCGCGTAAACCGGCGAAGCGCGGGCAATACGCCAGGGGAACACAGCCTGCAGCAGCAGCAGTAGCAGCAGCAGCAGAAGCTGAAGCTGCAGTCAGAGCCGAGAAGCCGCCCCACTCGAGCAATGACAGGAGCCCTGCTGGCTGTGTGAACCGCGCACTGCGGGCAACACACTAGGCTGGAGAATGCCACTCGCCGCAGCGAGGTGCGACTGGCGTGGAAGCCGGCGAACGTGGGCAAACACCAGGGCAACACAGCCTACCAAGCCACTCGAGCACAGCAGCTGGCTATCGCTGTGACAGAAGCCCGCGATATGCAGATGATGCCCCAGAAGGGAAGGCAGAGCCGCCACCTAGAGAAGTCAAGCCACAACAGAGCCCTGCCTGGTACTAGGCAGTGACACAGTGCCAGGGAGAAAGAGCCTGTCGAAGCATCTCGGCCACTCAGTGGATTAGCCCAGGGAGGACGAGGCCCAGGGCCTGTCCCAGGAGTAGAGCAGCTGACCTGCACCAACCACGATAGGGGAGGTGCTGGTGGCTCAGGCCACTAAGGGCCCAAGTGAGGAGCAACCCAAGGTTCATCACCAGTGCATAGCAGCCACTCTGCAGAGTCTATAGACAGGGGGCCAGCAGAGGGGGGCCTGATGAGACACTAACGGACAGACGGGAGGTGTCAAATCACTGGGCGGGTACCTGCTGGCCATGTGACCCGCGATACAGGGGAAACCCACTAGATGGAGAGCCAGCGCTGCGTGCTGGAGAACACCCACTCAGCGACTGACATATCAGACACAGCAAGGTCTGACTGGCGTGTGAGTCGGCGAACCGTGGGCTATACGCCAGAGGAACACAGCCCGCAGCAGCAGTACAGCTGCAAGACGCAGGGCCAAGGCAGGGATGCAAACTGTAGGGTCCATCCAACCACGGAGCCGCCCAGCCGTCCACAGACGGGGGGGTTGGCAGTCCAGCCCGCTGACGGCCAAGCGGGGACTTAACCCAAAGGTCTGCCCCAGGGCTAAGCGGTCGCTAGCGCTGTCCGCAGACAGGGGAGCAGCAGGTGTGAACTTCGAAATGAGACACAGTGCGGCAAGCTGGAGAACACTCACTCGCCGGCTGAAAAATCAGACACAGCCAGGCACAGCCACACTGCTCGTGCCTACCGTAAAAAGGCAAAATGCCATACACAGACATGTTTGGGACGGTGGGCTGCCATACTTCTTCTACCAAGCAAGGGGGCGGGGCCACACGCTAACCAGGAAGGTAGCCGGTGTCGTGCCAAACTAGGTATCACCGACAGAATTTGTTTCCCCTGCGTCGGGAGCACACGCTGGACTGTCCAAATCACGGACAAACAGTATCCCACATTGTTGATTTTTAGTT
>NW_005187418.1:5522555-5526775 GCF_000239375.1 Pundamilia nyererei
CTCTCTCTCACTTACACATACAAAAACACACACACTGGTGTCACGTCCGCACAGCTGTTTTATACATAAGCTATGGGGCGTAGCCGGGCGTGCTGGAGTGTCTTAAAGAAATATCCACACGCCACGACCAAGAGGGCTCCTACCCCGTACATGTGGAATATGTAAAGGTGTGGAGAGATAGTCTCGATATGCTAGAGAACAAATGTTTAAATTAAGTCATTTTACAGTTGACACTGACAATTATCAGTTCAGTTTGATTGCAACACATCTGAAAAAAGCTGGATGGGGAAAAAACGGCTGAAAAAGTAAAATAACAAAAAAGAACTAGCTGGAGAAACATTTTGCAAACCATTAGGTTAATAGCAGGAAGCCAGTGAGCATGATTAGATGTAAAAAGCCCGTCTGAGCAAAGCAGATTTTCTCAGAAGTAAAGCTGGGCAGAAAATCAATAATCTACGAAAAAACTGTATTTTAAATAGTAGAACAACTTCAGAATAATATTCCTCAGTATAAAATTGTGAAGACTTTGAATGTCTCATCATCTACAGGACATAATATCATCAAAAGATTCTAAGAATCTTAAACCTCTGGGAATTTAAGACTTATCTATAGCAACACATTTGTAGCTAAAGAGTCCAGGTTCCAAAATGCCTGCCTGCAGTCCATCTGAAAACATTTTGTACATCTTCATATTGAATATACTTTATTAAATATACTTAATATATACTTATAATATATACTTAATATACTTAAGTTTAAATCCATCTGAGTTACTAGATACCAGATGTGTTATCTTTCTTTCTCTCTTTCTTTTTATTTTATATCTCTGATCTATTAATTATAAAAAAGTGGAATTTAATTTAGTAAACAAGATATATTTACTGGGAAATTATAGAGGAACCTGTTCTTGCACTGAAATGCAATCTATTACAAGTAAAGAAGTGTTACTGATTAAAATGAAATAAAATATAAAAATATATTTATATTTATAAAAAATAAAGTAAATTAAATGGTATAAATTGTCATCTCCATTTAATTAGAATAATCTCAGCTTACCCACAAGTAACAGCAGGAAGAAGAAACTTGCAATCATTGTAGCCTTGAGAGACCAGAGAGCTTTTTCAGCCTCTCTGTGGTGTCTAGAGAGTTTTCTATTTTCCTCTATTGATGTCATAGCCCTGCCCAACAGAGGGTGGGGCAAATTGTATCTATCCTAACAGAGTGGTAACAAAAGCTTAAACACTAATTTGTTTAAGCTTTTGTTTTTAAAAAAAGCCATGGAATTAATATTTTTCCTGCATTCAACCAAACTCTTAATATTCTATTTTCCAGCTCAAACTTTTACCTTCCTGTCATTAATCTGGTTGATTATTGTATTTTCTTTCTATTTTGAATAAAAGTTAACTTGTTTTAAAACAGTATCAATATTTAATCATTAAAAGTAATTGAATCAGACTGATTACATACCAATCTAAACAATAGAAGAGCTTTAACTCTGGCTTTTAATTAAAAACATTAATAGAAAACAATTGAAAATGTGCTGGTATTATGGATGATTATGAATTAAGAAAACAAAACATTTTTTCTAAATTTATTGTCTATTTCCTTCTGCATGTGTCTTTAAATAGATGTTTCTACAGATAAAATTTCACTAATGTTCATTGTACTGGTCTTGTTTGTGGAATTGGCGTGCTTTATAAGAATCTACAGATGATTTTAGAGCATTTTAGAGCATCCAGGTAATAAAGGCATGTGAATCCACAATTCATGTCCAGGTTGTGTAAATGTTGTAAAACTGTATCAGACTTGCAAACAACAGATCCTATGTCACCGGAATATTCAAAACTGAATTATGTCTAGACAGCCACACATTTCTTTATCATCTTTCAGATGTTCAGATATTTATCAATCAAAGCAGCAAAATATGAATGTGAGGAGAAGAAAACATATTTCAGTGCTCGATCAGGAGATGCAGTTCGATCCCATTTGGAAAAAAGAGAAAGTTGATAACTGTGATCTTATTGTTGCTTTATCAGTAATCAGTGATCAGACACTGAAAATGTTCATTACGTACTGCTGTTCCAATGTCAGCATTCATTTTTATCCATTAAACTATCAGTGCTTTAAAAAAAAAATCAAGCATGAAAATTGTGTTTTCCTTGCACTAGAAAAAAGCCAAACAAATACATTTATGTTAAAAGAAAGAATTATTATGTGACAGTGTAGTCTGACCCTAATAGGAACAGAACACATTCGTACATTCAGAGTTGTGAGTAGTGCAACCATGCTGAATGGATGTTAAGGTATGCAATTAGGTTTTGCATCTACAGTAAAGTAGGTAGAACACGGACAATGACATTTCCAGGAATACTTACAGTGTAAACAACTATAGACTGACTGAAGCCAAAATAGTTGACACTATTAGTGACTGACATGTTAATGAGGAGATGCTCTCACTATCATATTCCTACATGTAAACAGGAATGTAAAAATAACTGAGCAGATCAGGAAGGAATATATATATTTTGTGGTATCTGGTTGTATGTGTTCTTGACACCTTGAACACTCATTGGTTTTATAAGCAAAAGAAACACACAAAATATTTGGCAAAGGAAATATCAATATGAAAACCACCAAAAAATCAATCAGTGGTTTCATTTCAGTGATTACTTCTGCAATATAATGAGTGTGGTTCATAATAGGTCTCTTCTGACTGTCTTTGCTCCATTTCCATTTCTTCAGAAATCATATCACACATGCTGTGTCGGAGATTAAATTCATGACATTAAAACAATGAAGCAATTTCCATGCTTTCATTTTTTTCTCATTAAAAACACTGGAACACTGGTTGTCATCAGGGATCTAAATGACATAGTCACATGTATTTACACTGATTTGTGTTCAGAATCAGAATCAGAATCAGAATCAGAATCAGAATACTTTATTAATCCCTGGGGGAAATTATTTATACAGTTCATACAGTTATGTGCAGCCTATTTGCACAGTAAAGTGCTATGTATTGAGACATAATGAAAAAAAAGTCACCTGATAATTAAAAAACACCCACATGAGTGTGTGGTTGTTTTGCCCTTTCCTTTTTGTATTGCTCCACCCCTAGGTCACAAGACTCCTCCCAGTGGGTGTGTTTTAAGTTAAAAGTTAAAGCACTCTCACTAGGAGGGTGGACATTGGTAGGAGCTGATTATTGTCACTATTTCTGGACCACCATAAAACTGGAAGTTGAACCCTTACCCTGTCATCCTTGATTTTTATTCAGTGGGAAGACTGGAGAGCACTGCAGCGACAAATGGTAGGTGGTGTGTGTGTGTGTGTGTGAGAGAGAGAGAGAGAGATAGAGACCATGTGAGAGATATGTGGGTGTATAGATTTCTTTTGCAGACAACACCACAGTTCTCCCTCTGGAGACTTGTAATAAAGAAACCTCTTCCTCTTCCACCTCTATGTGATTTAAAGGATGCGCTTGACTCAGCTGAAGTGCTTTGTAGGAGTAGGAGTGTAGGATGGATGTGGTTATACTATATCTGAGGATTACGGATTCAGTGGTGTTGCAGAGACTGTTCTTCATGAACTGAAGCATTACATAAGCCATGTGTGAGGTGTAAAATGCCCTTGTAGATGAGAGTGACGCAGCTTCATATGATTGGAAAGTATTGGAGGGGAATGCATGATATTTAATCAGGTCATACTACAAATTGATGTCAGATTGGATACCTGTCCAGGGTATAGCCAGCCTCCAGCCCAATGCCCCCCAAGTGTCCCCACCCCCAGATTTAAACCTTAGACAACTTTTAACAATTTAAATAGTTGCCTTGAAGTGGGGTTAGTTATAGACATCAAAAGTTTGGACTAGTCTGTAAATATGTTAATTTTATAGATGAAGCTAGCCACTTTAACATGACAGTCTCATCGGTAATTTTAAATTTGCTGGAAAGATGTGTTAGTTGTGCAAGAAACATACAGAGAAAGGAGAAGTTTATTTATTTATTTTTTACATTTTTAGAACCAGATGACAGGACTGATTATTTCATGCTAATACACAAAGTATCTAGGAAGCAAATAGATTTACAGGAAACATGAGCTACAATGCTTGATGTTGCCAGAAATAAGCAAGCGTGGCTATTGTAGCGCAGGAGGTAGAGCATCTACTAGTTGGAAGATTGGTGGTTCGATCCAGGGCTGCTCCATGCTAAATATCCTAA
>NW_005187418.1:5527043-5537284 GCF_000239375.1 Pundamilia nyererei
AGTATCTGCTAGCTGTTAGTTACATTACAGCTAACCACTGGATTTTCCCTTTTCAGTGCAACTAGTCAAATAACAAGGGGCCAAATACTGCTAGAGACAAAGACAGTCAAAGTGGACAGTATATCCTTGGTTTCTTGCAGCCTGAAACTGATCCCCTTAAACTGATTTTTAGGTTTAGTATCCTTATTTTCCTCCAAGTTATCAATTCTGTCACTAGTTAGCTAAGATAAACTAATGTAAGTGTATTTGCTGCAACCAACCAACCGACCGACCTGGTGACATAACACCCCGTGCTGAAAGAAGATGGTGCTAAACATCCTTTTAAAACTTTAAGCACTTATTTCTTAAATCCAGCTTCACAGACACTGTTACATCCCTTTCAGTTTTTGAGAGTAGGGCTCCATCCGTAAATTAGTCTTTATATGTGTCGTGTTTCATATCGTCTTTAAACACTTCTGACTGGTTTTAAAGTAAATTACTGTGAACCATCATCAACCTGCACCTTAATAGAACGGGTTTTATTTGGACCAATGGGAAAGAACAGCAGGGGTGAACACATTAAAAATAAGTTCATGTTGATCTTAATCACTTCATTTTTTTTTGTTTGCTTTTTACTTCAGCCCTAGTAGTTTTCACTGTTCCACAATGAAAACATAGTTCCCAAAAACACAGTGAGTGTTGTGATATAAAAAATTAAGAACATCTTATTGATTCTTTTAGCTATTCTAGTCCAGTAGCCAGACTTCACGTCTTTCCTTTTACTGCCAAGCAGATTCATTGTTTTCCCGTTCTCTTCCAGTTCATTTAAGACTTGTTTGAGATTAAGGGATGCCTCCATCAATTTGCTGCTGCTATCCTGTAAAAGTATAGATTTAGTTTTTTAAGAAGGAAATGAACAAGCTTGCAAATTATATACAGAAATAAATTAAGTATTCATTTACACATAACCATATCTCTAAGGAAATATATAACTTTATTTGTGGGCAGCTACAGTTTAGATTGGATGGGTTGTTACCAACATCTGCGAAGAATTTCATATCAATAATACCTTTAAAAAAAGATTTACTTAGAAAATTGGTGATGTGTTTAATATTTTACCTGCAGTACATGTATGGTGAAATGACTGCTGGTACTTTTTAAAAACTGGTTTGTTGCCATTGTGACTGGAATAATAGTTTAACTGATATGCAAACACACATTTTAACTTTCATGCAACATGACAACTTTTTATATGTTTTTTTTTCTTCTTAAAAACGTGTTAATTCTCACCTCTTTGGTCACAGATTCTGTTTCATCAGACGATGCATCATATACAGGTGCACAGTGACAACATTTCTTCATCCCTGGAATGACATATTAAACACAAAAAGCAACATAATTGAAACCATAACCAGAAATGTAAACTTGCATACATGATAGCTTTTAGATCCAAAAGTAGAATAACTGTTATGATTAAGCTCACCTGTAAAAACAGCATTTTAAGTTTTAAGTAAGGTTTTTCTCTGCTACTCACTTAGGCTTTGGTCACCATCTGTCTTGTTGTTTTGTGTAGCAGAGTCTTTATCAAGCAGATGCATCACTAAAATGCTTTCCAAGAGGCTGAGCAGCATCAGAGTAAAAACCCCAACGCAGTAAAGAGCTGAGGAGAGTAGGTTGTGTTAATGTGATTAACTAATGTCTTCCATCAAATAAACTCGTCTTCTTTACCTATAAGTGGAACCTTGTTTGAAGAGCTCGGCAGAATGTCATTGAGTATAAGCTGCATCACGGTGACAGCAAGCAGGACAGTCACCTTGAAACTGAGCTTCTCACCCCCACTATCTGAGATCAGGAAGGAGACCAAGTCCAGAATTAAGAAGAAGAGGATCGGCAGAATGAAATTGGCAATGTAGAGGACAGATCTCCTCTTCATGGTAATCTGTGAAATCATGTGTCAAGTGGTTAATCATCCTTCTACTTTGCATTAACTATTAAGGCAGGCACAAAAAGTAAATAAGGAAAAACAAGTGTGCACAGAGAAAAGATGCAAATGCAGAGAACGCTGAGTGAAAAAAATCACCTTCATGCTTATGACACTGACTTTTGTTCTGTCCTCATCACAACTTCAAATTACACTGAGAATGTTTCAGAAAGCCAGAGAAAGTATAGTATAGTATACATGGGTATAGCACCTTTATTTTGAAAATCACCAAATTCTCAATGCCCTATGACTGGCTTCCTGCCCTTCTTCAGCTTCCATAAAAAATAGACCGGATTGTAATTTAAGCCACATGAAGCGAGACTTGCTTTATGCGACACTGCTGAAATGCATTGCGGAGCGTCTAGAGGAATTGCAAATATCTTGAATGGATGTAACCAACTCCTGCAGCCACGTTGGCACCAGAACACTTTATTTCCTTCTCTTACAGACTTTCCTTGGCTGCCAGCACCCATTTGGTGCCTCTTGGTATCTCTTGCCTATGCCCCAATGTGACCCTCTGTAAATAAACCCAGCTCTTAGTCTATTTCACCAGTAACCATGATAGAACAACCCGACCAATCTCCAGGCCCAGCAGACTTGGCAACAGTCCATATACCCGTCATGGGGCCATGTTAGGTGAGTATGACCAAGTTCTCGGTGCTTTGGTCCAGCAACTAAAGCCAACTTCACAGCAGATTAGTCAAATGGATTGTACCCTGCAGGCCATTCACTCTAAGTTTACTCCCACTTTTTGTTACAATGCTCCTTGTTGGTTGAACTCCCTGCTTGAGCTTTATCAAATGATTTCCCATATGGTTGGTCTTCTTGTGGGACCAGTTGTTAGATTAGCCTTGGGCATATTTAACAACTAACCCAACATCTTGAGTTTATTTTGAAAGCTTAACCAGGCTAAACCAGGCTAAACCAGGCTATCGTTGCACCCAAAAGCGATCATCTGTCAAAACGTGATTGCCTGTATTTAATGACTTGTTGGCCTATAATATGTGAAACAAATATCAAATGTATCTCTGATGAATTATATTGATTCTTGAGCTACAAACAACATTCCTGTACTAATGTTTTGGCAGACAATCACGTTTTGGCACAATACCTTGTTTGATCACATCCTCTGTGAGGATGAGATTATTTGCCAGCTGTTTGCTCTCCATCTGGGAGAGGTTCAATAACATTAAAATACTTTTGGATTAAAAAAAATCATATAATAATCATTTTATTTGATACTGATCTAGTTGGTTTTGTAGAATTGCTGCAGTATACTATTAGAACACAATGACTTTTCTGACAATATACTTCTTCCCATAATCATTAAAGTAATAATCAGCAATAAATAAACATTTGGTACATTCAGTATCCAGTGCAGTTTTTTTTATCAACAGGGCAAAGATTACTTTGTTGGAGCTTAAGAACGCGGCAACCGAAGTAGGTGTCAGTAATCATAAATGTGGTGAAGAAACTTAGGCATTGAAAGCTGCCGGGGGAAAAAAAGCTACACAATGGATTACCTTTGTTTTCATGACAAATGAATTAAACTAGAAATATGGTTTGGCTTGATGCTGTGTGGCTGAAGTGGATAAATGTTTTCAAAATACTTACAGTGTAAACAAGCATAGATTGAAATGAGTCCAAATCACTGGTTTGGTTGTTGACTGTAATGTTGAGGAACTCCCATTCATCCTGTGTTTCTATCAAGTCTTTGGACCACCTTGTTATCACTTTATCATTTTCCAGTGTTTTCAAATTTATTTCTCGAGCTGAAGTGGGAAAATGCAGTAATCAGATCAGTAAGGAAGAAAAATATGCCGTGGTATCTGATGATGTCTATTCCTGAGACCAAGAAAAACAAAATCTGTTATGAACTCACGAGTATGTGTCATTGACTTGAAGGAGAGGTTGCAGCTCTGAATGTCAAAGGGGAATTTGTACACATTCATCTTACAGGTGCTTACTACCACATGATCATTCCTAAATGAGACGTTGCCATTTGAATAAATCGTCAGAAAAGGGTTTGTAGTAGCCCTATCCTTCTCTGTCCTGAATGAAAATGAAAAACAAATTTTTACACGAGGTATAGTGCAATTCCATAGCATCTATCATAGACCATGAGAAATGAAATTAAAGCAAAAGCAAGCAGCACATTTTATAAAAAAATTTTTTTTCTAACAGTCTCCCCCCTCTTTTTTAACACAAAGTGTAGGCACAGTTTTCATATTTTTTCCATGAAATAACAATGTTACAGCATCACCATAACTGTTGGTGGGTCTGTGAATGTGAATACATTCCGACCAAGTGACCGAGTCCTTTTTTATTCGCGGGGCGATCGTGGCTCAAGAGTTGGGAGTTTGCCTTGTAATCGGAAGGGCCGATGGTGCGATATGGCAGCCTCGCCTCTGTCAGTCTGCCCTAGGGCAGCTGTGGCTACAACTGTAGCGTGCCTACAGTTGTAGCATGTAGGCCTCCACCAGTGTGTGAATGGGTGGATGACTGGCTGTGTAAAGCGCCTTGGGGTCCCTAGGGGGGACTAGTAAAAGCACTATACAAATACAGGCCATTTACTACTTCTCTTTAATAGTTGTTTTTGTGTTTCTTGTTTTTGTTTATCTATTGTGGACTACTGCCCCCCTAGGTGGAGCTCAGAATTTTATGGACAATTGTGTTGATAAACTCATTAGGAAGGCCAGCTCTGTTCTGGGATGCACCCTGGACTCAGTGCAGGTGGTGGGAAACAGAAGGACTCTGGCCAAAATAACATCTCTGATGGATAGAGTCTCCCACCCCATGCATGTAAATGTTGCTGAACTGCAGAGCTCCTTCAGTGACAGACTGCTGCATCCTAGATGCATGAAGGAGCGTTTCCGCAGGTCCTTCCTCCCTGCAGCTGTCAGACTGTACAATCAAAACTGCTCCCAACAAACACAGATGTTTACATCAGTGCTTCTCCTGTTATAACTGCACATTACTTTTTCTCAGCCTATATATACACTAACTTATTGTAAGTTACATGTCTACTTTTTAATGCACAGGTACAATACACAATCTGCACTTTTCTAATTATTCTAAATATTCGTAACTATTTAAACATCTTTCACTATCCTGCTCTGTTTGCACACTATCTGTACGCTAATTTTAACAACTGTACTGTACTCTGCTCTGCTCTGGTAACTATTGTCCATGATGTAAATATGTAAAAATTGCATTTTCTGTCCTATGTCCTGGTCTTTTTGTATACGTGTGGGGGTTTTTTTTTTGCTGCTGATACAACCAAATTTCCCCTTGTGGGACAATTAAAGGATTATTTTATTCTATTCTCCTATTCTACATCTAAGAGTGTATGGATAGAATATAAATATTAAGCATATTAATAATAAACTTACATTTCTTCGATAATTAAATCTGGCATCCATAACAGTTCAGTAGGAATTGTTATGGATTCAAGTCCACAGAATTCCTTTGGGTTCCAAGAAATGTGCTCATTTTTCCATCTCTACACAAGGTTTTGTAAAAGAGAAGGGAGGGATGGAAGCAAGAAAAATAGATGAAATCCATATTTCAACAATAGCTTGAAATTGTGTATTTCTAATGAAAAACTTACCAAAAATACCCAAATATAAGAAATGAAGAGCTGTTCGGTTTCTTTCTGTGTGCAAAGAAACCAAGGGTGACGCTAGATTAGACTAGGTGCCTGAGTATTCCATATGCGGTCACAGAAATGGTGAAGAGGTCCCAAAAACAGACCCAAATAATTTTTATTCCAGATGGAAATAACAATTCTTTATTTACAGTGGATCTTATATCTTGCCAGCGATGCAATTAGCAAACTGTAGCTAACAAAAGTGCTGTAAAACTAGGGATGGGTACCAGTATCGGTTCTGACATAAACAGTAGTAACCAGACCAAAAAGCAGCGCACATTTTGGTGCTTTATTTCGGTCCTTTTTTTCCTGAGATGTCATGCACTTTGGATTCCAGCCAATCATTTTACCTTTGCAAGGATAGTAGGCGGGCCCAGGTACGTACGTTCTTTTAGAGCAGAGCTACAGATTAAAAATGCCCAAGGCGAAGCGGTCAAAAGTCTGGCTGTACTTCACAGCAAAACATGCAAACTCAGCAGCCTGCAACAAGTGCTTTAAGGTGATACTGTGAAACTGTGCAAAGGAGGTAACACCTCGAATCTGACGACGAACGACGAGCACATATACTGCGGGTGTGGTGCCTGTTATCGGACCCGGAGTTATCAACATCCCCCAAGAACCCGAAGAGGAGACTCCTGGCCCGTAGCCCTGCCAGTGTAGCAGAAATGATGACGGATGATGATGGCAGCAGCAGCTGTTCTTCTTTGGGGGAGTAGCTTAATGTTGTTCGTGTGTAATTTACATTGAGTAGGCTAACCACGTTATTAAATTAATGCATGTAAGGTTTAACTAGCAAACACCGTCATAGTTACATGCGGCTGTCTTGTTGTTTCAATGGCAGATACTCCCTTCACCCTGGCCAAAAAGGCTAAAATGACCAAAGAAAAAGTGGAATACGACTAAACATGAGAGGTTTTTGGACAAAGTTTGTGTTTTTTTTCATTGTTTAAGCACTGCTTCCAGCCAAGAGTGATACCATATACGCCCTATAGCTGCAGAAAAGGCTAACATTGTTATCTTTTTACACAAAACAGCCAAACATGAGAGGTTTTTGGACAAAGTTTGTGTTCTCCATTCTTTAAGCACCGGTTCGAGCACCGTTTAAGCACCGGCAACGTACTGGTTTGGCACTGGTATCGGATAAAACCTAAACGATACCCATCCTTATGTAAAACACAATACCTTTCCTTGTATAAAATACAAATTCAAAATTTGTAGGGCTCTAAAAACATAGCAATGTATATCTCTCATCATTAAACTTCAGAGTGCAAGCAGATGACCAAAACCTGAAGACAACCCACAACAGTATTAACTAATAATAATAACTATAAGTATAGAGCATTAATAATAGCAAATAACTAGAGTAAAAAATTAATGTTTGGCAGAAGGGAATGATGCTTCATGAGCAAAAATAGAAACTACTTACCATATCTAGGATCCCAAAAACTTTCATTAGATGTGATATCTCTGTAACAGTATTGTAGTTTTTCACAGGCCTTGTCAGGGTGTAGTTATCATTGCCTTTGTTCAAGTTTAGAAACTTTACAACATCGTTATAACCACAGTTTCCATTATTGTTCTCTTCTTTTTCTGAAACATCATCAAGACACTCTGATGATGATATCCATACAATTTAAGTTAAATTAAAATCAAAATGTATTTATAAAGCACATTTAAAAACAACAACAATGTCGATCAAAGTGCTTCACAAATTAAGAGCAAGAACCAACAGTGAGACAACAGCAACACAAGACAAACATAGAAGCCTGCCAAATGATAATCAACTAACTTGAGTCAAGGCCAAAGTAAATAGATGAGTCTTTAAGCAAGATTTAAAAGACTGAATAGTATCAGAAGTACGAATGGCAACAGGGAGATTATTCCATAGTCTAGGTGTAGCGATAGCAAAGGCACGATCGCCTCTGGCTTTCAGGCTAGACCTGGGTTTCATTGAGAGCATCTGATTAGAGGATCTCAGTGCTTTTTTTGGGTTACACAAATGGAGAAGTCCTGTTAAATAGCTAGGTGCCATCCAGTTTAAAATTTTATAAGTGAGTAAAATAATTTTAAAATCAATACGAAATTTCACAGGAAGCCAGTGTAAGTTAGCAAAAACTGGAGTAATATGATCATTCATTCTGGCACCTGGTTGTTCATATCCTCTATGTAACCCAACTGTATATACATAACAATGTTTATTACATATTGCTTTTTAAAACTGGCTTGTATATTTGTACATTTCATATATTTTTTCTCTGTTAATACTGTCCATATGTATGTAGTGCTGCTGAACCCCCGAGCATGTTTGCACTGAGAAGGAGATGCTCTGTCTTTCATTGTACAAGTGTATAGTGACAATAAAGGCATTCTATTCTATCTATTCTAATTGCAAACAGTTAAGAAAATAGTGTGGGAGGCCAAAATAAAATAAAGGGAGGTACAGTAGTCTAGTCTCGAAGTAATGAATGCATGAATCAGCTTCTCAAGGTCCTTAGGGGGGGGAGAAATAGCTTGGCTTTAGTAATCAACTTAATCATTACCACTCTGCACATTACCCTTCATTGTTGATAGTCATGTACAACAAAATATGGAAAATTATAAATAGAGTTTATTTTCACAAAATTTAAGTGAATCTTTGACTGAATCTGAAGTTTATTTTCAGATAGTCTGCTTAATGAATCAAAAATAAATTGGCAGAGAAAGCAAATTATTGCACATGTATTTAAAAATAGACCTGTACCTCTGTTAAAGGTCCCGTTGGATATCTGCTGATCAACATCTTGTGGCAATAAACCAGAGGCATTTCCACCTGGAATAAATAAATAGATACTGTTGCATATGATGAGTGTATATAACAACTGCATGTATGTAGAATCCCATGAAAAAGTCTTTATTTCCCATCTTATTTCTTAGTTTTTTGCACATTTGTCACACTTACTTGTTTCTGATCAGTAACCTGAATAAATAAGAAATGCATCAAGGGGAAAAAAGGTTCTCTGAACAAACCTGGTCCTATTCCAACAATATCTTACAAACAGTGAAACATGGTGGTGGTAGTGTGACAGTCTGCGGCTGCTTTGCTGCTTTATTTGTCATCATCAATAGAACCATAAATTCTCTTTTCTACCCAAAATGAGAATTTCTAGCCACCAGACTTGGACTGTGAAGTATTTGATCCAACTTCTCTGAATGGCTCAAATAATAAAATGAAGACTTGGAGTTGCATACTGCAAATCCAGACTTAAATCAGACCCCAGTGTGGTTGAATTAAAACAACTCAGCAAAGAAGAGTGAACCAAAATTCCCCCACAGTGATTGCTTGACGCTTGATTACAATTCTTGCTGCTGAGGGTGGGACAAAGGTAGGTTGTCCATAACTTACACCCCTCTTGAAATCATCATTTAAAAACTGCATTTTGTAGTTACTCTGGTTATTGTTGTGTAATGTTAATGTTGTATTTGCTTGATGATCTGAAATATATGTGTGTGACAAACAGGTTTCTCATATACATGTACTGTCTTTATGACATATATACTGTTTCTTACTATAGAAAGTACTAAATTAACAATATAAACAATAAATGTAATCTAATAATATAATCTAAATAGTCAAAAGAAGTAATGAATACATTTGTAAAACAGAAAAGCTAACTGGCTAGATGATTAATTTAAAATGCATATATTTATAATTCCTGACAACTTCTGAAGTGCTCTTTCTGTACCTGTAGTAATGGTGTCATTGGGCATCTGTTGATCATCGCGTAGCTCTACAGTGAAAGCATTTCCACCTGGCAGAAAAGAGTACAAGAACATGTCAGTTTCTTCCCCTTTATTAATGAAATCTGGATGTTTCGTTAAATAGTGATTAAAAACATACACTTCTACTGCATTAAATGTTGTAACATTTGTCATTTTAGAGTTTATAAAATATATAACTTATAGGATGAGGTAAAAAAAAAAGAAAGAAAGTAAACCCTACTCATGGAATATTTCACTTCATCACATTTCTTAATTCATTATACACAGTGCTACTTCTTGTAGCGAAATTACATGATGTAATATTACACAAATGAAGCACAAGATGATGCCACGCCCCCCATAACATTATATATATATTTCTATACAATTCTAGATGCCCCCACTTACCAAACTCATACTTCTAATAGGGTTTACTATTGTGTTACTGGTGATGAATTTATACCTTGAATTCATTCAAATGTACGCAATTTTTAACTGACCTTTGTCAGGCAGTGGAAATATTGGCTGCAATATTGGCTGCAATATATAATATACCCCATGAATTCTCTTAACTCCAGCCAGACCTGGCTGTTGAACAGGCCAAGGAAGATATAGCTTTACACAGTTATTCTTTTTGGACCTTTATAGTTTG
The DNA here is from genome assembly GCF_000239375.1 of Pundamilia nyererei. Taxonomy (NCBI): domain Eukaryota; kingdom Metazoa; phylum Chordata; class Actinopteri; order Cichliformes; family Cichlidae; genus Pundamilia; species Pundamilia nyererei. Next base: position 5,537,043 of record NW_005187418.1, read on the forward strand.
TATTTCACTTAATGATTCATTTAATTTCCATTTGCGTTATACAGGGTGGGCCATTTATATGGATACTATGGATATACTATGGATACACCATAGTAAAATGGGAATGATTGGTGATATTAAAGTCCTGTTTGTGGCACATTAGTATATGTGAGGGGGCAAACTCCTCAAGATGGGTGGTGACCATAGTTGCCATTTAGAAGTTTTCAATAGGAAGAGGGCCATGTGACACATCAAACTTATTG
>NW_005187418.1:5537984-5539709 GCF_000239375.1 Pundamilia nyererei
ACATGTTTGAATTTTTAATCAAATATCTTGCTTTTTGTTTTGTCTTCCTCCCATAAATGCATTTTGTTTTTATTAATGTGTTTAAAAGCCCTGATCCATTAATATTCTTTTTTAAAAATCTGGTTTTAGTAGGAGCCGGAAAAATGTGTAATTTATCAAAAGGATATTTCTGTCCTTTGGTGGTAAATGGCTGGTTTCAGAGGAAAACAGACTTCATACTGAACTACATACTTACTACTTACTTTTATGAAGTTAAAATAAAGTGTTGATTACTTACATTTTAAAAGCACCATAAGTCAGCTCTATGAAGCTAGATGGAATTATCAGCTTACCTGTGAAGAAGATCAGAAAGAAGAAACCTGCTATCATCATGGCTTTCAGAGATTAATGAGCATCCTCGTCCTCTGGTTTCTCGAGATGCTTGCTGTTCTATTACTGTTGTTTTTTACATTTGCCCTGCCCTCTTCTAGGGCAGGGCAAATGTAAAAAACAACAGTAATTGTCCTCTATTGATCCCAACAAAACAGCCTTTTCAGTGCATTTGATCCATTAACTAAACTTGATGACAGCAACTCAAATGCTGAGACAGGGCCATGTTTACCACTGTATAGTGTCCCCACTTAAAGGTCCATCAATCTAAGAACTGAAAATTCCAGTTATTGGACTTTTGGGAGCAGAATGTTGTCCCATTTTTGTCTGACATAGTATAAGATTCTATCTTCTTAACACTCTTGACTCTTTCAAGGACTTTTCTTTGCATGATGCACAAAATGTTTTGACTTGGTGAAAGGTCTGGACTGCGGGCAGGACTGTCCAATGGATATTTTATTTATATGCTGCATTTCATATATTATACTTATAAAGTGACTTCAGTACTGGGGTAGCATAGTGAAATTTCAATGGATGTAAAAGAATTCTAGCTGCTGGATTCTGCAATACCTTGACTCTTCTATTAAGAGGCCATGCTATTGTAATAGATAAAGCATGTTGTTTACTAGAGGCGGGCAGATCAATTAAAATATTGATAGTATCGTAACTAACATTGGTATTTGTATTGAACACACACACACACACACACACACACACACACACACACACACACACACACACACACACACACACACACACACACATAGCCTGCTGAATTGTGCAAAATAGCTTTTTTTTATGAAAAAAAATTGCTCAGACATCAGTTATGAAAAATGTCTAAATCTTTTTGTGTTGACTGTGAGGTGTATTGCATTTAAACAACATAAGTTGTGCTTTAGAGACAGGTACATTTACATTTCAGGTCTCCAAAAATTCCAGTTTCAAAATGCATGAAAACCTGAAAGGTACCCTGCATAAACTGCCTTCATAAGTTAAAAGTATAAGTATCAGTTTTGGTATCTGGTGCTAAATTATTACCAAGATCTGCAGTATTGCACATCACTGTTGTTTACTATTGTCTCTGTAAAATAGCAAGGTATTTCCCCCAAAAAGATATCTGGATGTAACCAATGTGTTCTTGGGTTGTGTCTGACGGTGAAAGATAAAAATAAAGACCTCCAAGTCAATAACTTGCCCGTTCCAGCTCCTCTCCCACAGGGTAATTGTAATTGTAGAAAAGGGCTCGTATTTATTTTTACATTAAACATAAAGTACAAACTTACATGAAACATATTTGACACAAGATGAAAAAACACCAACACAAAATTTGACATACCTGATAAAGAAAGGTAAAAA
>NW_005187418.1:5541125-5542727 GCF_000239375.1 Pundamilia nyererei
TAACTGTTGCAAATCGGCAACGCCTGCCTTGAGAGGGTTAAAAGGACATCAAAATAATACTTTTCCATTAGGCATCAGCATATAATGTTGGTTTATTAATAGCAAAACATGTCTTATAGAGGGAAGGATACAACAACAGTTGAATCAATTGCAATATGATATGAGATGGTATTTGCATGCCCCTTGAAGAATGGTGCATATGTTACACTGTAAAAAAATAGATAAAAAATTATGTTTTTAGAATAGTTTACGGACCTTTCCATAAGTGGTCAAATGGAAAGTTCTGTAGATTTACAGTACACTCTCTGTACTATTTATGGACATTTACTTCAACTATACAATGGAAAATTATACAACTGAACAGATCTAAAGAAGGCGCTCCTGAAATTTGGGTTATTAGAACAAAACAGATGGATGACCACAGCCCTCTCAACACAAGCCTGACTTGTTCCCCATATAATAATAAACCACATAATAAAACATTAAAATAAAAATAGATAAAGACAGATTACTATACCAAACAACACATTTTCAACAAAAGTTAGAATGAAGACTGTCATGGCTGTCGGGGCGAGCCGTGAGGTGTTGTGAGAATGAGGACTCAAAATGCAGGCAGTAGACTGTTGATATGAGTGATGTTTATTTACAAAGTGGCGGAGTGACAAAACAGGCAATGAGGCATGAGAAATAACTGAAGGAACCTAAACTGGGCAAACTAAGAGCTAACCTGAAAATAATGACAAGGCAGGGTGAAGGGCAGGGTGAAGGGCAGGGTGAAAACAGAGAACCAAAACACCATGAAACGCAGACGAGCCGACAACGAGCACAGACTGACACCCACTATATATACACACACAAGGTAATCAGGTAATCACACAGAGGAGGGAAGCACAGCTGATCCTAATACAAAAGACGACTGGAGGATACAAGCTGAACACAGTAGCAACAGACACAGACCTTCAAAATAAAACAGGAAATCCACAACACAAACTCAGGGACACGAACCGGCCACAAGGGGAGGACACAGGATACCAAAATCAGAATAAACTAGAACAGAAGACAATAATCATATTAAACACAAAATGCTGGGTCAACGACCATGACAAAGAAATAGTTGCAGAGAAAATGTGTCTGCTTGAAAATGTTAATTAAATATTTCTATGTGCTACAACATGGACATAATGATAAATATGCTGAGGTAAAACTGCATCTGCCAGGCAGGTCTGAGGCTAAAACTGGGTTTAGTGAAACTCTGCCTGAAACCCTTTAAAAGTCTAAAGTAGAGGCAACTGTAAAACACAAGTATTACTGTAGAAGTTATTAGAGTCCTAAAACCATTCCTTCCTGTCTATACCTAAGTGGAACCATGAATTTTTAACTTTTCCCAGTTATCTACATTAATGTTTTGAAAAAAATCACACGGCACACCACGAAAACATTTTTTCACAAAAAACGTATTGATAATTTCCCCCCACGGACCAGGTATAGCAGAATTGGCTTGGCGTTTGCCCTGGTATACCTTTTTTGCTTTCTTCTTACCACTACTCATGGTAGGGTCGGAATTTACTCCAGGACCCTGGTCAGATTGGCTACTTTTTCTTT
>NW_005187418.1:5543889-5554518 GCF_000239375.1 Pundamilia nyererei
TGCAGTGGATTTTACCTACAGTTTTACAAAGTCTGTGTTACAAAACGGCAAACTGAGTGCAAAGCAGTGTTTGTGCTTTTAGTTTTGCAAACTCAGTGAGTGGTTTTACTATAAGTATTAATAGTTAATGAGGTAATGTTCCACGGCACACCTGATCATTTCTCACGGCACAACAAGTGGTTGGGAAACACTGATCTACAACACTGACTTTAGCTCATTAGCCAACTAGCAGTCAAAGCTGTTTAAAGCCCAGAGAGAAGCAGGCAGCTAATTATAGTATTTATGAATACTGCACTTTATCCAGTGTTCTGTCAAGTCAAAGAAGAATGTGCCTATATTAAAATAAACATAATTTACTTACTGTCTGTCATCTGTATGCCGAACTGATAGCTCCTATTGACATGGTGAAATTATTGTACAATGCATATGTGAATTAATGCAATGTATGCTACTCTGAGTTGTATGCTAAAATGACTGAACACCAGCCTCTCACGGCTAAAACTAGGGGTATCATAAACAATAAAATAAAATAAACTGTATTATTGGCTAGAATGGAAAGATTAAGTCATATTAAACTTAAATCATGATTATTTTCAAAAAGAGACAGCAAAATATTCCAGACTTATCTGGCAGATCCAGTTAACAAAGATATTAACAATTATTTCTAAATAAAAACACTGAGTCTTTTGAAAAAAAACAACGTTATTTTAATAAAAGCTTTAATATTTAGCACTAAAATGAAGCCTGTCAGTGCAATGGCTGGCCTCCCTCTTACTTTTGCTTCCTTTCAGGGTTTGCTACCGCAATGCAATATTTAAGAAATACAATACCTGTAGATAACTAACAGAGAAAATTCCTTCACATTTATACAGTACACTGTACTGTATTTTTACAGAATGTCATTTTACAATGAATTAATGACACATTATACTGAAGTAAAAACAAAACCAAAAAAGCCTGGAGTAGAACTGAATAAGCAGCTGTCATACAGTACTCAGCCCCTTGCATGCTGCTGGAAGCAAAAGTGACTCCTGTGACAAGCAGTGCAGTGTTGTTTCAACATTAAAATACGAAGCAGTTATAATAAAAATGACCTGGCAGATAGACAAATTACCTTTAGCTGTTTACCTTTGCAGTTATCTGATTTTTACCTAAATTAATTGCCTATAAGTTTTTTTTTATTCAGGTAGAAGCTGGTGGTTTAATAATAACAAGATAATTCCATTGTGAGAGCTAGTATGAAAATTTTATGAGCGCAGCTTGTCTGTAAAATGAATAGACTTTTCTAGGCAGGCTGGTTTTATTTCCTTTTGTTTAATCTCTCTTGCCTCTTTCTTAGGTGGAGAGATGGACTGGCTCTTTCCCATCCTTCAACTGGCCGTCACACCTACATTCCATGAATTCATCACCTTGATGTATTTAAGGATTTAAATACTAGCCTGCCTACAATCCTGAATTGAATAAGAAGAAAATGGATAAACAAATGAACTTAAATTATAGCAACTTTTGTTAGCAACTTGTTTTCATTATGAAGGTTAAATTGGAAATATGTGTGATCACAACTTGGTAGGGTGTGAACAAATGTGGCTAATGGCAGAATTGGGGGTTCAGGTATAATTTCTTTGTCATGGTGATGAATAACCACTTGTGCTGTGTCTACGTCAGCATCATGTGACGAGGCTCTAAGCAGGTAAATCTGAATGAATTCTAATTCTAACTCATATTCCATCTGTAAGATAAACAATGTCATGATATATGATGATGTGATTAAGAAACCATGAAAAACACATGCAAACAGAACATATTATGGGCTCACCACTGCTGGATAGTATTAAATTCCGTTCTTTTGAATTCTTTTGGCGACAGGGGTACGTCTTCGTCTCCGCGAAGACGTTCCCCAGTTCTGAAAACCTTGCCAGACAAAATACATATCTATAGTTCTGCTATACGTCACACACACAGTTTTTATTTCATAACAATAGACTTGGTGGGCAGGTTGCACCTCTAAATGTGGACCTCTATCCTTAGCATCCTCTTGTCACACCAAGCCTCTTCATGTCCTACTACAATACATCCATGAACACAGTATGTAAAAGCTGTCACATTTGAAAATGTTTGCCTTTTATCATAAAACCATACATTCATTAAAGATTTGGAAAACTGTCCTGTATTTTTTTCTGTCTGAGATGCATCTCCTGCATCTCCTCTGCCCTCCAACCCACAGCATTAGAGACGGTGCATTTCTAGTTTCGTTTTTTCCGCATCACATTCTGTAAATAAACTTGTGTTAACCTTTTCCCAGTGTCCTATGAGTGAGTCCATCATTCTATTAGTACATGATAGAACAATCAGGCTACCAAAGACTCAGCGGACACTCACTCACTCCATGATACTGTTACTTTCCAAGGAGAGCAGCCGGGAGAACATGAACGTTTTCTTCATCACCTCGATTCAAACCAGGATGTACTGCTACGAAAGGTAGTTAAGTTTGGAGGAATTATGCAATTTGTGTGTTTAAAAACTTGCAGCACCTCATTTCATGGAAATTTACACTCTAATTACTCTACATCTGTTGGTTGTGCCCAGTGTTGGGACTAACACGTTATTAAGTAACGCGTTACAGTAACTACGTTATTATTGTGGTAACGAGCACGATAACTAGTTATGCCAAAATCAGGAACGCGTTACTCGTTACTGGGATTTAGATAGGGTCGTTACTCGTTACTTCGTGTGGTGGCTCTCGCGGAGCTTCCACAGATTCAGTAACATTAGCAAGTGGTGGAGGGCAGCAGGTGGATGAAAGAAAGGGGACGCAGAAGGAAAAGAGACCCGAGGCGGCCGCCGGTCCAAGTGTGAACTGAACTTCAGGTAAGAAGTTATGACCTGCAGTCTCTCTGGGTCAGATATGAACCAAGTTTAGGTGGAGTTTATTTTCGTTATGCTGACTTTTTCCGTACTGCGTGCTAGCTAGCATGACGGAGTTTCTATACAGCTGGGTGGTGCTATGAAGTTAATGATGTTGCACTTTATTTTGTTCATAAGTTATTAGAGTTGCCAACCGTCACGTCTGGTATTCAGAGAAAATATTACGCGTTTCTTATTGAGGTGAAAAGGAACAGTTTGTCCCGTAATTCAGCTACAATGAAAAAGGCACAAAGCTGGAGTTATTCTGTGTTTACGCTGCACAGCTGCCTCTTCTTCTTTCATTCTCCCCCCTCCCTCTCCCATTTCTACTTCAATCATGAAACTGATCAATGATCAGCTGATCGGCTCTCTTATTTGTTTATCGCTCACTTTGCGCCGAAAGAGGAAACCAGCGGATGTCGCGCTAAACAACAGCTGCACGTTTAAGCTTGATCAGCTGTTGTTAGAATTTATTTAATATTAATTTCTAGTATCAGCTGATGTTTGCTGGAGCCACAGCTGCAAAAAAGCTGCTGGTCATGATATCGGTTTGGTTATCTGGTGAGAGGGAAACATGAAGATGAAACCAGGAGATGTCCTTACTGGATCATCAGAGCTGAACAGGTGATGGAGAAACAGGTTTACCTTTTAGGTGACATGAATGAGTTGAAGGGAAGTTATGAACTGTTTCTGAGAGACTAATAACACCAGGATCCTTTTTTAGGTAGCTGACAGCTGTTAACTGTGCAGGGGCGGGTCTAGCAAAGTGTTGCCTCTCATGGAAATATGCACATTATCTTTTCCTTTCTATTGGTAGGTGGCACAGTGCACTTGTGGCAAGTAAGCAAGCTAGAAGACTGGCAAAGTTATGGAAGAAACACATTAACAAGAGAATTCTGAGTAAAATCAAAGTTACTTTCCCTAGTAACTAGTTACTTTGAAAGTAACAAGTAACTTGAAGTAACTGAGTTACTTTTGAGAGAAGTAACTAGTAATGTAACTAAGTTTCTATTTTAAAGTAACTTACCCAACACTGGTTGTGCCACACACACACACAAAAATATACAATTAAAGGAGCAGCAAGATGTTTCTAACGTTTACTGCAATGTTCTAGTAGGATGCACATGTAAATGAAGGATATACAGCACACACAAGTACATTACTTCATATTGCCACGTATTTATGTTTAATTGTTTATTAAAAGGCTAAACTTCCAGTACAGTATACTTTAAACATATTCATTATGTATTTAAAAGAACATCAACAGTGTGTATATTTCTTATCAAGTGAATATTATCATACCCTTTTATTATATCCTTAAGATGAGTATATTAAACATACTACTGGAAACAGACACATAATTAAGGACTATGGGATACATGTATACAAGTACATAAAACATGCAAAGACACTGCTCAAGGAAAGTTTGGCCAAAGCCAGTATGAAAACACCTATGATTCATTTTGAAGAGAACCTTTTTATATGACTGATGTGTAATTGTTACGTATACGTATGTTTTGTTTGTTATTGTTACATATTTATTACAATATTATTAGAAGAAAATTAGCCTTTTCTCTTACAATTGTAAAAGAAAAGGCTAATTTTCTTCTAATAATATTGTAATAAATATGTAACAATAACAATCCGCTATATTTTCACTCTGAACATTATGTCCTGCGTTCTCTATTGAGAAAGCACTAGCATATTAGAACATGTTATACTCTTTTATTCAGATAGGCTGAAACTAGTGATTTAGAACTTTTTTAGAATTTTTTAACTTTTAAAACCAGCTTATGTACAAAAGAGAACTGGAGACATTGGAAAAAACAAAACAAAAAGTGGGGACGTCTTTTTTTCATCCAGAATTCCAAGAAAAAAAGTCAGCATTGTTTCACAATTTATGAGATAAATCATCATCAATAAGTTAAATATATTAAATGTGATAAATAAATAAATCTGAACACACTTTAATGACCACTAAATGATGTGATTTTTTCTATGTTAATTAGACAAACAAAGCTCTTTGGGTAGTATACTGATACAAAATACTCTAATAGAAATCAAAGAAAGGGTAAGGTTATAAATACACTGCAAATACAGAGAGTGGAAACAGGAAGGGAACTAAACACAATACCACAAGAATAAATAAAGTAGGAAAAATAAAACTGGAACTAGCTAATACACTCAAACTCAACAAGGGCAAACTGTACAAGGAAGCATCAGGTCAGGAGCTACACTTAAATAATAAACTATGAATATACAACTAATGCTCCATCTTATAAATCGTGAAACAATGCGTACTTTTTTCTCTGAATTCTAGAATCACTGTGGCGATGGTTTTTTGTTTGTTTTTTTACAATTTTTGTGCTGGTTTTCATCTTTGCTTGTACTGTCAGCTTTGTGTTCATACCTAAATACTAAGAGAAAGATCATATGTGCGTCCTTGTCGCGATAGGGATTTGTGTTGCTGTGGTGGACTGTACACTCAGTTTATACTTTTAAATGGTTATTATGAAAGTTTGTTTCAGGTCATTTTACAGAATAAGGTGAAAATAATGTTAATGCCAGTATAATTAATTATTTTCTAATTGGAGTAATTTATTGCATTACTTTTAAGAATAATTGGAGTAATTTATTGCATTACTTTTAAGAATAATTGGAGTAATTTATTGCATTACTTTTAAGAAAAGTGTTCTGGGTAATATGTGTAATACATTACTTTTTTGACTATGACCTGACACTGATCACAACACTCCTAACACTCGAGATCAGAGTACAATTTCAGAAACTTTTTCTGGTTTCTAAAATGTTTTTGTTTCGGACAAATAGAAATTAACTACAAATATATAACACAGAGTAAGAAATACGTTTGTGTGTTTTCTTTTTTGCTTTAGTTCTTTTAGGTTTTTTAACTTTAGCCCTACTTACCCTCAGCACTGTTCCACAATGAAACCATATATGCTAAGAACACAGTGACTGCAGTCAAATAAAAAATTAGGAAAATCTTGTTGACTTTTTTAGCCATTCTGGTCCAGTATCCAGACTTCCTGTTGCTGCTGAGCAAAGTCATTGTTTTCCTTGTCTCCTGCAGCTCATCTGAGACTTTTTCCAGAGCAAAGGACACCTCTGTCAGTATACTGCTGCTGCCCTGAAAGAGTGGTTTTGTAGAAAGGCAATCAACAAGATGTTAGGCCAATAAGGTTCATGATAGCTTTAACATTTGACACACTGGTTTGTTTCTACATTGATTTAATAAAAAAATGTTTGCTTCCGATATACAGTTTAAGATACAGGATAATCTCTGCAATGCAAACATCCCTTCCTGGAGTTTCTGAAAAGAGAAAAAAAATGTGCATTTTTTCCCAACCTTTCGGGACAGAGACACAGATGGTGTTTCATGAGAAGATACCTCATCAACAGAGGCGTGGTGACTGAGTCTCCTAATCTCTGGAAAAACATTAGGCATAAAGATTAATGCAACACAACTAAAACTGCATGCAGATTTGTGGAATGTTTGCTATGATTAAGCTCACCTCTAAAACAGCTGTAGAAGTTGTGGCCGCCCTGGTTGTTCCCAGAGTTCTCCCCCAGGCTTCGGTCTCCATCCGTCTCATCTTCCTTTTCAATCAGATGCTTGACCAAAATTGCCTCCAGGAGGCTGAGCAGCATCAGAGCAAAAATTCCAATGCAGTAGACAGCTGAGGAGGGCAGACAGTATTATTAAATTTGTGGACAAATAAGTATTGACTATATGTGCAGTCAAACACGCTTCCTTACCTATAAGTGGAATACTGTCTGAAGAGCTCGGCAGAATCTCATTGAGAAGAAGCTGCATCACTGTGACAGCAAGCAAGACCGTGACCTTGAAGCCGAGTTTCTCACCCCCAGTGTCTGAGATGAGGAAGGAGGATAAGTCCAGAAGCAAGAAGAAGAGCACTGGTAGGATGAAATTGGCAACGTAGAGGACAGACCTCCTCTTCATGGTAATCTGTGAATTTGTTTCCCCAGGTGGTTAGGCACAATAGACAGATTTACACTCAAAGAAGTATTATGTGAATTTGTATTCAAATAGTAAAGAGAAAGGAGTTAAGTGAGAAGTTTTGGGTGGTGTAAATGTGCCAAACCATGCAGCGTTATTAATGTTGTTTTGGGTGTCTGTAACACCACCACAGGATGTACAGTTGTGTTCAAAATAATAGCAGTCCAACATGACGAATCAGATCAGTGTTTTTGATAGGAATCATTTTATTACATGGCAAATAATTTACCAGTAGGTGAGTAGAGTCAGAGAAACCAACAGACTCAACATTCACAATATGAATGCACCTGAGTCTGTGCAATTGAATAATTAAGTGAAAGGGCCGTGTTCACAATAATAGCAGTGTGGAGTCCAACCAGTGAGGTCATTCATTATGTGAAGAAACAGATGTCATTCATGTGGCCCTTATTTAAGGATGAAGCCAGCACATGTTGCACATGCAATATTCTCCGAAAACCTTAGAAAGATGGGTTGTGCCAGACATTGTTCAGAAGAACAGCATGCTTTAATCAAAATGTTGATTGGAGAGCAGAAAACATATAAAGAAGTGCAGAAAATGCTAGGCTGCTCAGCTAAAATGATCTCCAATGCTTTAAAATGGAAAGCCAAACCAGAGAGATGTGGGAAAAAAAACTTAAGGGGCTTTTTCTTTTACTATGGTGTTGGGCCTATTTATCTCATACCAGGGATCATTGATTAGTTTGCTTATATCAAAATACTTGAAGAGGTCATGCTACCTTATGCTGAAGACAAAATGCCCTTGAAACGGGTGTTTCAACAAGACAACAACCCCAAACACACTAGTAAGTGAGCAGCATCTTGGTTCCAGACCAACAAAATTAAGGTTATGTAGTGCCCAGCCCAATCCCCGGACCTTAATCCAATAGAAAACTTGTGGAGTGACATTAAAAATGCAGTTTTAGAGGCAAAACCTAGAAATGCAGAGGAATTGTGGAAGGTTGTCAAATCATCCTGGGCTGGCGTACGTGTTTACAGGTGCCAGAAGTTGATCGATGTAGCACAGATGTGAACCAGTTCTCAAAAACAGTGGTTATACAACTAAATATTAGTTTAGTGATACACAGGAAGGCTAAATCTTAACATTTTTTCAGTTTATTGAGTAAATATTTGAGTTTGTAATGAAAAAATGCAGACAATTGAAATATTGATACTTTTTTCCTTCATGTTTTGATGAAAAATATAATGTGCAGTGTTACAAATGAAGGGAAATTAAAAAAATATATATGGATTTTGAACTTTACTCACATTTTAACATACACTACTATGATTTTGAACACAACTGTATATAAGGCAGTGGCGTGCAGTGACATTTGACAAATTATTGCTGCACTCTACATGGACTTCTTCACCGTCATGCACTCCTTCCTGGCTGAAAAATTGCAAAAAAGTACTTCTATAGTTAAATAAATATCTGATATATTACCAAAAAATATTTGCTATTAGCTGTCAGAGACAAGTGGTGTAGGAATTCAAACCACTCATTTAGGAAATAAACAACACTGTGAAAAATATCACTACAAATAAAACTGTTATTTAAAAACCAAGTATAAAGTATCAAAAGTAAAACCTGACTTATCTTCCATTAAAGCTGAATACAAGTCCTTTAAACCTCACATTAACAATGATAACGCGTTGATATCAATGGTTAAAATCAACGAGACCACCTGATCCTACACACTCCTAAATATATACTGCAAATTATGATAACTAAATGATACGGCTGATAAATCTGATGAATAAAAATTATTTTAATTGATGTACATCATAGCATATTGTCCACTGCAAACTTGGCAACTCAAAGATTGCCCTACAACTGAACTGGGCCAAACACAGCAGCATGGTTCAGCACATCCATCACCTGCTGTGGAAAAAACTTGAGTGCTTGACCTGAAACCAGGTGGCTAGAGTAGATGGATAAAGGGAAAAGAACGAGTTTTCCTTTCTGTTTTCAGAAATACTTACAGTGTAAATGACCACAGTTTGATTGAATCCATAACCTTCAACAACTTCGTTGTTGACTGACATGTCGATGAACAGCCACTCATACTGCGTGTGCATCATCTTACGAGACAATTCTGTGACCGTTGAATTGTTAATAGAGTTGTTCCGCAAATATATTTCTTTATCTGAAATTGAATATAAAAAGAAATGTGATAAAGGACAAATAATATAAATGTGAGCAGACCAACAAGGAATAAGTGCTTTATTGTTTTACATTTTTTGTAGTGCTCTTTCTTATTCTGGGGTAGGTGGGGTGTCTAAGATTCTGTTGTTCTAACTGTTGCTTTGGTATTGATGTTAGTGTGATGTTATTGAGAAAGATCTGAAAACTGCTGTTCACAAACACTGTCCATCTAATCTAAGAATGGGCAAGGATTTCAGTCTCTAGATGTGCAAAGCTGGTAGAGACATACCCTAAAAGACTGGCAGCTGTAATTGCAGCAAAAGGTGGTTCTACAAAGTATTGACTCAGGGGGCTGAATAATTACGCACACCCCACTTTGCAGTTATTCATTTGTAAAAAATGTTTGGAATCATGTATGATTTTTGTTCCACTTCTCACGTGTCCACCACTTTGTGTTGGTCTTTCAAGTGGAATTCCAATAAAATTGATTCATGTTTGTGGCTGTAATGTGACAAAATGTGGAAAAGTTCAAAGGGGCCGAATACCTTTGCAAGCCACTGTAATACATGGTTTTTTTGGGTTTTCCACCAGCGCGGAATTACCAACAATAGAGAGGGCATAGCCTAACATATGAAACAGGAAAAGACCGTCATGTAATCCCTTTATTTCAACAAAGTAACTGTATTCTGAATACTACCCTTTTAAACGGTAACTGTAACGGAATACAGTTAATCATATTTTGTACTTTAAATACGTAACATGTATGGTACATGTATTCTGTTACTCCCCAACACTACGCCCCTTCCCTTAGGTCCACCAATCAGCAGCTCCTTAAGGTAACAAAAAATAAGTATAAATTTAGAGGTTACCATGGCTTTGCTGTAGCTGCTCCAAAGTTGTGGAATGAAATGCCCTTGCACGTTAGGCAGGCCTCTTCTGTTTCTGAGTTTAAAACTCTTTTTAAAACATAGTTATTTGCTGAAACCTTTGGCACTCTTTAAGGGGTTGACTCAACTTGTTTTATCAACTTGTTTTAACATGTTTTATTTTATTTTGTTCATGCTATTTGTATATGTACAGCACTTTGTGAACCCTGGCTTTATATTAAAGTGATTTATAAATAAAGCTGGTATGCTATGGTATGATTGGGGCTGAATGCCAGTTTTGGGTATGATGTGAGTTTGTTGAGCTGTTTATTGTTGGGTTGATAACTGTGTTTAAGTTTCCACCTATGATTATGGCAGATGTGGAGAAATCCTGTAATGATGTGAAGAAGTTATGATAGAATGTGTGGTCCGTCATCTGTGTTTGAGCCATAAATGCTTGTGATTGTTATGTTGGAGTTATTAATTGTTTCAGGGAAAATGTCTCACTTTTGAAGCAGATGCAACCTAACGAATCCAGACAGATGCACTCATTGATGATTACTTGTCCACTGTCTCGCAGTTCCACCTCAGACTAGTGATGGGATTTCCAGCTCTGTTTAGAGAACTCTTCGGCTCGGCTCACTAAAAAGAGCCGGCTCTTTCGGCTCCGAACC
>NW_005187418.1:5555311-5556280 GCF_000239375.1 Pundamilia nyererei
TAATATCACTAAAGTTAAAAGTTAAAATGTTATAAAAACATGCTCATTCTGTTTAGTTGTTGTGTGGAATATTGATTAAATCCCAGCATTTGTATAATGCCTATTTCAAATTGTATTGCTTACTTGCAACATCCAATCTTTCTAATGGGAGTTTTTAACAAGATAAAACTAATATTAAACAGAACTGGATCCAGCTTACGTGTACGGCTCTCTATAGCAGCTCCAGGGTTTCATGTGACTCTTTGGAAATTCCCAATTCCTTTTCACACAGTTGTCCAATTCTAACATCATCAAAATAAGATGTTGGCCCAAAATATGTGCAAATTTGGATGAAAATTAGTTTTTTGGCATTGGATAACCTTCCTGAAATTATGCATGAGATCATCGAAGCAGAAACAGAAAATTAGAGCCCCTCCTTTTGGCCGGGCAGTATATGTTAAAATATCTAATGTTGTGCTTTTAAGACCATACAAAGGACATGTAAACAGAAACTGTTATGGACTCACCATCGTGAAAGATAGACTTGAAGGAGAGGTTGCAGCTCTGGGTGTCAAAAGGAAATTTGTAAACATGCATCTTGCAGGTGCTTAGCACCACCTGGTCATTCCTGAACTCAACCCGACCATTGTGATATATGCTGAGATATGGACTCGGAGACGCTTTGTCTTTTTCTGTCCTGTATAAAAGAATATGTTTGTAATGAAAACAATGTATTATCATACTATGGAAAACAGTTTGCATCATGCTATAAATGACTATTTATTATGTCTGCAGCTATATCTTATTTTATCTTAGTAAAACCTGCTAGTACTAGAGGTGAAGAGATACCATTGACTAGGCCAGTGGTTCCCAAACTTAGTTTTTGCTAGGCCCTTCTTTATTTTACAAGAAAATCCCCCCCTTTCTGACACAAACACATCCTCCAACCAGTCTGTGGATCTATTGCAGTAGAGACAGATGTGTTATATT
>NW_005187418.1:5557366-5562915 GCF_000239375.1 Pundamilia nyererei
ACATTGATAGATAGATAGATAGATAGATAGATAGATAGATAGATAGATAGATAGATAGATAGATAGATAGATAGATAGATAGATAGATACATACATAGATACATACATAGATAGATACATACATAGATAGATACATACATAGATAGATACATACATAGATAGATACATACATAGATAGATACATACATACATACAATCATATTGGAGATATATATATATCTAATTTATTTATTTTTTTATTTTTTTTAAGTTCAAAAGAGGGGTGGGTTCGGGGTGTGGTGTCAGAGGAGGCTGATGCACACAGCTATTCTCCATCACCTGGTCATACCTTTCCCATTTCGAAAGGATGCCGGGACCCGACAGGAGAGCTGCCTGTGTTTGTGCTGAGCTGGAAGCAGCAACTGGAAAGCTCTGTTGTTGAGCTTTGCTGAAGGCCACATGAAGTATGGAGGTCTGTAGCAATTTAATGTGCATAAAAGGTTGTGACATCTGCGCACTACGTGCCTCAGCATCTGCTTACCTCCCCTCCCTATGTGATTTTAGTTACAGTCGTTCCTACTTTGTTATAATACAGTTGACTGGGGATTAATTAGTAGCAAGCAAGTTTCATTTGGACTTGTTGAACAAGTGGCATCCTATTATGGTACCATGGTGAAATTCACCGAGTTCATCAGAGCAGATTAGAAACAGTCTGCTTGTTTAGTTGCTTCATTTATTTATTTATTTTTACACACATGGCAATGGAAGTTATTGGATCAACTGAGTTCAGTGATTTGGATGATATTAATACTTTTGGCAATATAGTGTGTGAACTGCCTATTAAACCAATCCAACTTGTGAAAGGTGCTTCAAAACAGCTTGAGATGAATTACCTATAAATTCAACAGACAGCTGATAATTGCTCACATCCTCTGACTCTGTTTGAATAAAGTTATTTTAAGTAAAAATGGTTATTTCTAACCATGTCTTTGCTATTTTTCCTTCTTCAATTTGTAAATTATTTCATGAATTACAATAAGGAAAACATTTTCTGTCACCCTATGGTTTTTACAGTAGCATATATTTATAAATATGATTATAAAATGACTATATGTGAGTGAGTTTATGGGCATATTGCATATGTCAAACTTACATCTCTTCAATAGTTATATCTGGTATCCACAGATATGAAGTAGGAATTGTTATATATTCAATTCCACAGAAATCATCTCGTTTCCATTTAATGTACTCATTGAGCCAAGCCTACACTCAAGGGTACAAAAAGGCAAAGAGATGAGATGAGATGATGAAAAACAAATAAAATAATTGAAGAAAAAAAAATAGTATAGTAATAGTATAGAATTTTAACAATACAGAGAAAACCATATATACCTATGATATATTTAAGAGAAAACTCACCAAATCAACCCAAATGTAAGTAATTAAGGTCTGGTCAATTTCTCTCTGTAAATAAAGAATTTGAACATAGTGTTTATTGAGGCAGACACATGTCAAGCTCAACAGGCAGGTTAGCTAATGTTAACTCATATCAGCTAATGCCTCAGCAGTTATCCTTTGCTGGTAAATAGACAGTTTCTGCTGAAGTCCAAGCTGCCTCCAAGCCAACTCCTCATGCAGCAATATAATTATTGTTACTACTACTACTACTACTACTACTACTAATGATGATAATAATATAAAGACATGAACCAAAGACAGTTAACTACATATATCATGTCTGATTGGAAGTGATGGACAGTAGTGCTTAACATTTTTTCAAGATTTCTTCAGCAGAAGTAATCCAGTGATACCTGTCATGTATTAGCATGGAGTCATAACTCAACCTATATCTCTGTACTGTGTGTCAAATAAATGTCTCAGAAAAAACTAAAACAAAAAAAATACCTAAATAAAAATGAAACGGCACTGATGTAAGAAACTGTAAGTTACAAACAGAAAAACGGGTCGTGGCAAGAAACAAGCCAGAGTAAGTAATAATAACAATAATAATGAGTTGTTCTTTTGTGGATGAGTGCTGTGACATTATGTTTCATGAGCAAGAAAACTAATTAATTAATTGTCATTAATAATAAAAGAATACCCAAACAAATTACCATATCTAAGATGGCATAGAGTCTTATTGTAATAAACACTTCTGTATAATTTTTGTTGTTTATAATGGGCCGGCTCATAGTGTATTTAAGTTCGTCTTTTTTCAGATTCAGGTGATTGACAATATCCTGAAAATTACAGACTTTCTCCTCTTCATCTTCGTTATCTGAAATGATATCAAAATGCATTCTCCATTAGAGATTTCTTTTAGGAAATAACAAGAGACAATGTCTGTGCTTTTCATTCCTGATTTTCAATTAAAAAAAACAAAACAAAAAAAACAAAACAAAAAAAAGAAAATGCTCACTGGCTGCTTACATCCATCAAAGCTAATGTACATCTGCACTAATGCTGTATTCCTGAGAAGTGGCAGTAGGCACCAATTTAGAACCTTTTGATATGCACAGGACTTTTTGTTGACTAAGAGGCCATGTCTGCAATGTTTATCTTATCAGTCAATATTAAAAATGGGACGTAGAATACATGTAACGTACTCTTTATAAAATTGTTTTATATTTTAGATCAATCACCTCAGGAAGGCATGATATACATTATGGCAGACCTCATAGTTAGCAGAATATGGTGTAATGTCATGTGCTTTTGTTCATCTGATGTTTTGTTTAATTAACGTTAGAACCTGGTATGGACTATATGATTTTTCTTTTTTTGTTATGTTACACCTTAAAAATAAAAGATACAGCATCTACAACATCTTTCATTTCTAAGGTTTAATGTATCAGGTTTCTTTGTCACATGTTTGTATGTTAATACCATTTGTTCCTTTGTTAAAAAAAATACACTTTATAAACTCAGGGACATAGACATGACAATGGAAAAACAGTAAATGTGTCATATACATACTGTTTTTGCATATCCATGTTTATTTAAGCCAAATTTAACTGAAATCCACCGAATAAGCTTTGAGAGAATAAATTAATAATACCTCCAGTAATTGTCCCATTGCTTTTTTGCTTATCAGCATCTGGTAGCTCTACATTGGAGACATATCCACCTGACATGAAAGAACATAAAAGAAGTTATACATATGTACAAAATTAGGTGCATAAGTGTTGGTTATAATAATAGATGAACTGAAAGAACACATGATGAGAAAAACAAACCTAAAAAAAAACAAAAAACAATTAAATGGATTTTAAGCTTACAATTAAAATAAATAAGTGACTCGGCCAAATGGAAAGGCTCAAACAACCAAACCAAAAATTTCAAGATTTGGAAACAGACCTGGGAATTTTAATAAACAGCAACCGCTGGACATATATAAGCAATAACATATTATAGTGTCCTGAGGAATCACTAACAAAAGAACTCACAGAAAGACTTATACTGTACTTGAGATGTCACTTCAACCCTTACACAGCCACAAGCTGATGCCATCCAGACCTCTTGCAACACCTGTTTCCGTTCTCATTTCTGCTCTCTACTTCCTATATTTCTCTCCACAGTGGCTTCCTTCTGCATGCTACACCTTGCTGTATTTAGATCAGCTTTACTTTTGGCTGGCAGATACCAACCAAAGTCCTGTTTTTCAGCCCAAGCGTCCTATTTCCTTTGACCAATCCAGTTGATTAGTATTGCGTTGCTAATACAAATAAACAGTTGACTAGGTGTCCGTCTGTCTGTTTGTTTGTTTTGTGCCATAGTGTCTGCAAACTGTTTCATCCGGAAAGATTTAGTTGTGTTTTACTCAATATTCTTCAGCCAGATAGATAAACTAGATCAAATCTATATTACAACTGTTAAATATTTTGACTGGTTCAGTTAGTAAAATATAAGATCTCATACCAGTTTAAACAACTGAAGTCCTTCAATTCAGATTTCCAAAAGAGTAAATACATAAAATCTTGTCTGAATTCTGTTAATGAAGGCAAAATTAAAAAACAAACAAACATTGGTGTAAAAGAAAAAAAAATGCTATGGAAGCCCGTTTCCACCACTAAAAAAAAAAAAAAAAATCCTTAACTCAATTTTGTATACGTGAATTGCGTCATTTCCTTTTTACCCGGACGCTGAAGCCCTCAGTTACAAATGCTACAGCTAAGCTACCAGCATTACAGCCAGTCATGAATGCACAAATTGCTGAGTATTTTCAGTGTGACCTTCACAAATGATGAAATCCTTGTGTTATTAGCTGACTCACATGGTGTTACTATCAGCAAACATACTATTGAAAGCACCAATTTGTTGCTATACATTGGTAGCTCACAATCTGGCTTTGAGTGCACATTTCTCTGCGCCAGATCCTTCCGTCTAACAAGAAAATTACGTCATTCACATAGATTACTGACTGGCAGAGCTAACTTGAAATTTTGAGTTGACTCAAAATTTTGAGAAAAGTAACTTGAAATAACTACACCAGGAGCAAGCAAGACTGGGTGTCAGATTTAAATTGTTGGATTGTTATGTATGCTTAGAAACATATACTCATATATGCTTAGAGATATATAATCGATTGCATATTGATAGGATGTCTGATCCTTAGTTGTCTACAAAGACTGTGCATTCCAGAGCACTCTGGCATACACACACACACACACACACACACACACACACACACACCCTAGAGAGGTCGTACCGTCCCTTTCTGATTTATGGTATGGGAGGACACTTACTCTGTATCTGTTTAAGTATAAGAGCATTTTGTGTAGGTGGTCCGCTGGACTCCTAACACCAGCTTTGGGGAGTCAATCACAGGGTCATATCTTGACCCACACACGGGCACTCTTTGTTCACGTGTATGCCTGTGTAAGATGTTGTATGTTAATGAACCTGTTAATATTCATGTAACCTTAATAAAGAGCAGTGCTGCGGGGGAGCTGACTGAGAGTGACCGCGGTTTGAGCAACAGGAACAGCACTCGTCTCGTTTATCTCCCTCATGCAAGAGTTGTGCCTGGTGTCCAATGCGTTTGCCATTGTAGTAGAATTATCTTGGCTGTTCCAGCAACAGGTTTGTGCCAAACATAAACATAACACTGGGGCAACAGACAGTCACTCATGAAGGATGTTTCCACACAGTGGAATTGGATATGGTTTCTCGTCTACTAAAGCAGCAAGAGGCTGTTTTTGCTGCTTTAGTCAAACAAAAGCCAGTCATAACTTCATCACAGCTGGTAAAACGCAAAAAGCTGATGACATTCATGTAACCATTCAGGTAATTAAAACTTTTAACTTACTGTTACTTTTTCTTCAAAAAGCTCTATAGGTGGCAGTTATTGTGTAGATTAATAATTACTTTCTTGAACTGTCTGCTACAGGTTAGTGACTGAACTTCTTGGAGGTGAGACATGTGTCTCATGTGGAGTGTTTTTACCTGCTTTCTGCCACCTGCATGACACCATGGAGGTCTCTGATGATGACTCACACTACATGGTGAAATTTAAGACTGCCTTCCCTATCCCAATGTTAGCTACACCCAACCATCAGTGGCTCAAGACCCAC
>NW_005187419.1:0-1757 GCF_000239375.1 Pundamilia nyererei
TTCTGTGTTTATTTTAGGGTTATTGTTTAGTTTTTTATTAGTGTGTGCTCGAACACAGAACTTTACAGGACATTTTTTTCATATTTTATTAGCCAATGCTCTGACAAATATCTGTCCCAAATGATCAATTCTGATTCATTTTGATAAGAAAGGACAGTGAAAACAGGCTTTAGCAAGAAAAATGTCATGAAAGTGTCCTTTGGGGGAAAAACAACTATATAAAAACTTACTTGATATATGAAT
This sequence comes from Pundamilia nyererei, assembly GCF_000239375.1. Taxonomy (NCBI): domain Eukaryota; kingdom Metazoa; phylum Chordata; class Actinopteri; order Cichliformes; family Cichlidae; genus Pundamilia; species Pundamilia nyererei. The sequence goes on from NW_005187419.1 coordinate 244, forward strand.
CTAAAATTACCAGCAATCAGTAAATACTGTATATTGAAACTTTGGACCAAAAAGTTTTTATATAAACAGGGGAAAGCGGAACTGGAAACTAGATGGTGAAGTTTTTAATATATAAAGCTAAAATTTCACAGCAATTGTAATATATGTCCAAACTCTGAACTATAACATTTTAATGCAAACTGGAGAAGGTTGAACAGAAAATGTTATAAAAATGTGATGATTTGAGTTTGGACTGACCCAAGTCTTAAAAACTAAAAATATGCACACATGTAACAAAATTACTTTCTGAGGTATAATTACAGTATCATCTGAAAACTCTATTATATTTATCTATCTATATTTTATTGTATTTGGACAGGACAACCTACTGATATTGTTGTTCTTGTGGTACAAGTTATATTGAAAATGGCATTTTCCTAATTTTTGAAGTTTTTAATTAATGTGTGCTCAAATATGGGACTTGCATGAGTACTAGAGTTTTTTGTTGTTGTTGTTGTTGTTGTTGTTGTTGTTGTTTTTCTTTCGTTTTGGAACTAGCTCACACATTTTGTGATATATCTGTCTCAATTTCAGGATCTGTATTAATTGTGATTTTAAGAAAGACCAGTGAACATTTCAGGATTGTATCTTTGATAGTCTTTGAAAGATTCATGTTCAAACATTGCTGCAGATTTCAATGTATGAAAAATTGTAGAGCAGAAGCCTTGATTTGAGACGGTTTGACCCCAAAACAACTGATATTGCATTCAGACGTGAGCACTAACATGCAAATCATATCCAACAAGAGATCATTACAAAAGTGAAATTAAAAGCAGTCATACTGACCAAAAAGGTATTTTCTCGCTCCATTAAATTGATTGGTTTTTTTAAATTATATTTTTTAACCAGTTTGTGAAATAGGTTAAAAAATAAATAATTAAATAAATGTATGCCTCACCTTAAAAACTGAATTGTCTATCAAAATGTATCATTTCTCAAGATAAACAGTTATTAAATCAGTTGAAATCAAAAACACAATTTAATTTGTTAATGTAGGCTATAGACTAACAGATATTAAAATTTGAGGTATTTATAAAAGTATGTTACTTTGTGGTTCTATTCTTCAGAAATACATTTCTCTTTTCAAGTCTTTGGTTTGATTTATTTATTTATTTTTTCATTGTGTGCACTTTAATTAAGTGAACACCATTCAAACATCTTTAATGATTTACTCTTTTTCTTTAGTAGTTTAGCTAGCATGACAATTGGTTTACCGTTTATCTCACCAAAGGCGTTACATGTCACTGGGGGCCTGTCCAGGTTGCTATCTCTGAGGTGTGCCGGGTGTGTCCGTTTACTGTTCTACATATAAAAGCCTAAAACGTTTCTGTTGGTCAAGACAACTTCAAACAGAAATCCAACAGACAAGATGACCAGTCTTTCTGCTAAGGACAAGAACACAGTCAAAGCCTTTTGGGCTAATGTGGCTGGAAAGGAGGAACAAATCGGCTGTGATGCTGTCTCCAGGTAAATAT